>NC_074685.1:11773814-11891779 GCF_029448725.1 Salvelinus fontinalis
CACCTCCACCCTACCTGACACCCTAGACCCACTCCAATTTGCTTACCGACCCAATAGGTCCACAGACGACGCAATCGCAACCACACTTCCCTAACCCATCTGGACAAGAGGAATACCTATGTGAGAATGCTGTTCATAGACTACAGCTCAGCATTTAACACCATAGTACCCTCCAAACTCGTCATCAAGCTCGAGACCCTGGGTCTCGACCCCGCCCTGTGCAACTGGGTACTGGACTTCCTGACGGGCCGCCCCCAGGTGGTGAGGGTAGGTAACAACATCTCCACCCCGCTGATCCTCAACACTGGGGCCTCACAAGGGTGTGTTCTGAGCCCTCTCCTGTACTCCCTGTTCACCCACGACTGCGTGGCCATGCACGCCTCCAACTCAATCATCAAGTTTGCGGACGACACTACAGTGTTAGGCTTGATTACCAACAACGACGAGACGGCCTACAGGGAGGAGGTGAGGGCCCTCGGAGTGTGGTGTCAGGAAAATAACCTCACACTCAACGTCAACAAAACAAAGAAGATGATTGTGGACTTCAGGAAACAGCAGAGGGAGCACCCCCCTATCCACATCGACGGGACAGTAGTGGAGAGGGTAGTAAGTTTTAAGTTCCTCGGTGTACACATCACGGACAAACTGAATTGGTCCACCCACACAGACAGCGTTGTGAAGAAGGCGCAGCAGCGCCTCTTCAACCTCAGGAGGCTGAAGAAATTTGGCTTGTCACCAAAAGCACTCACAAACTTCTACAGATGCACAATCGAGAGCATCCTGTCGGGCTGTATCACCGCCTGGTACGGCAACTGCTCCGCCCACAACCGTAAGGCTCTCCAGAGGGTAGTGAGGTCTGCACAACGCATCACCGGGGGCATACTACCTGCCCTCCAGGACACCTACACCACCCGATGTCACAGGAAGGCCATAAAGATCATCAAGGACAACAACCAACCGAGCCACTGCCTGTTCACCCCGCTATCATCCAGAAGGCGAGGTCAGTACAGGTGCATCAAAGCAGGGACCGAGAGACTGAAAAACAGCTTCTATCTCAAGGCCATCAGACTGTTAAACAGCCACCACTAACATTTAGTGGCCGCTGCCAACATACTGACTCAACTCCAGCCACTTTAATAATGGGAATTGATGGAAATGTATGTAAAAATGTATCACTAGCCACTTTAAACAATGCCACTTAATATAATGTTTACATACCCTACATTACTCATCTCATATGTATATGTATATACTGTACTCTATATTATCTATTGCATCTTGCCATCTTTATGTAATACATGTATCACTAGCCACTTTAAACTATGCCACTTTATGTTTATATATCCTACATTACTCATCTGATATGTATATACTGTACTCTATACCATCTTCTGCATCTTGCCTATGCCGTTCTGTACCATCACTCATTCATATATCTTTATGTACATATTCTTTATCCCTTTACACTTGTGTGTATAAGGTAGTAGTTGTGGAATTGTTAGGTTAGATTACTCGTTGGTTATTACTGCATTGTCGGAACTAGAAGCACAAGCATTTCGCTACACTCGCATTAACATCTGCTAACCATGTGTATGTGTGTAACAGTCGTCATAGTCGTTCTCCTCCTCAGACGAGGAGGAGCATGGATCGGACCAACACGCAGAGTGGTTAGTGCTCATGATCATTTATTAAAACGAAAGTGAACACTAACACAAAACAAAATAACAAAAATGAGTACAACCGACAACAGTCCCGTGTGGCATGAATACAAACACGGAAACAAACACCCACAAAACACACGTGAAACCCCGGCTGCCTTAGTATGATTCTCAATCAGGGACAACGATTGACAGCTGCCTCTGATTGAGAATCATACTAGGCCGAACACAAAATCCCAACATAGAAAATCACACATAGACAAACCCACCCAACTCACGCTCTGACCAACTAAATAAATACAAGACAAAAGAAAAGAAAACAGGTCAGGAACGTGACAATGTGACAAATAAATTTTGATTTGATTTGATTTGGTCAATGACCTGAAGAGAGCTGGGATCACAGTCTCAAAGAAAACCATTAGTAACATACTACGCCGTCATGGATTAAAATCCTGCAGCGCACGCAAGGTCCCCCTGCTCAAGCCAGCGCATGTCCAGGCCTGTCTGAAGTTTGCCAATGACCATCTGGATGATCCAGAGGAGGAATGGGAGAAGGTCATGTGGTTTGATGAGACAAAAATAGAGCTTTTTGGTCTAAACTCCACTCGCCGTGTTTGGAGGAAGAAGAAGGATGAGTACAACCCCAAGAACACCATCCCAACCGTGAAGCATGGAGGTGGAAACATCATTCTTTGGGGATGCTTTTCTGCAAAGGGGACAGGACGACTGCACCGTATTGAAGGGAGGATGGATGGGGCCATGTATCGCGAGATCTTGGCCAACAACCTCCTTCCCTCAGTAAGAGCATTGAAGATGGGTCGTGGCTGGGTCTTCCAGCATGATAACGTCCCGAAACACACAGCCAGGGCAACTAAGGAGTAAGAAGCATCTCAAGGTCCTGGAGTGGCCTAGCCAGTCTCCAGACCTGAACCCAATAGAAAATCTTTGGAGGGAGCTGAAAGTCCGTATTGCCCAGCGACAGCCCCAAAACCTGAAGGATCTGGAGAAGGTCTGTATGGAGGAGTGGGCCAAAATCCCTGCTGCAGTGTGTGCAAACCTGGTCAAGAACTACAGGAAACGTATGATCTCTGTAATTGCAAACAAAGGTTTCTGTACCAAATATTAAGTTCTGCTTTTCTGATGTATCAAATACTTATGTCATGCAATAAAATGCAAATTAATTACTTAAAAATCATACAATGTGATTTTCTGGATTTTTGTTTTAGATTCCGTCTCTCACAGTTGAAGTGTACATATGATAAAAATTACAGACCTCTACATGCTTTGTAAGTAGGAAAACCTGCAAAATCGGCAGTGTATCAAATACTTGTTCTCCCCAATGTGTATATATATATATATACAGTTGAAGTCTGAAGTTTACATACACTTAGATTTGAAGTCATTAAAACTTAATTTTCAACCACTCCACAAATTTCTTGTTAACAAACTATCGTTTTTGCAAGTCGGTTAGGACATCTACCTTATGTTTGACACAAGTATTTTTTTTTCAGTGCCTCTTTGCTTGACATCATGGGAAAATCCAAAGAAATCAGCCAAGACCTCAGAAAAAAATTGTATACCTCCACAAGTCTGGTTCATCCTTGGGAGCAATTTGCAAATGCCTGATGGTAGCACGTTCATCTGTACAAACAATAGTACGCAAGTATTAACACCATGGGACCACGCAGCCGTCATACCGCTCAGGAAGGAGACACGTTCTGTCTCCTAGAGATGAACGTACTTTGGTGCGAAAAGTGCAAATCAATCCCAGAACAACAGCAAAGGACCTTGTGAAGATGCTGGAGGAAACCGGTACAAAAGTATCTATATCCACGGCAAAACGAGTCCTATATCAACATAACCTGAAAGGCCGCTCAGCAAGGAAGAAGCCACTGCTCCAAAACCGGCATAAAAAAGCCAGACTATGGTTTGCAACTGCACATGGGGATAATGTCCTCTGGTCTGATGAAACAAAAATAGAACTGTTTGGCCATAATGACCATTGTTATGTTTGGAGGACATAGGGGGAAGCTTGCAAGCCAAAGAACACCATCCCAACCGTGAAGCACGGGGGTGACAGCATCATGTTGTGCGGGTGCTTTGCTGCAGGAGGGACTGGTGCACTTCACAAAATAGATGGCATCATGAGGGAAGAAAATTATGTGGATATATTGAAGCAACATCTCAAGACATCAGTTAGGATGTTAAAGCTTGGTTGCAAATGGGTCTTCCAAATGGACAATGAGCCCAAGCATACTTCCAAAGTTGTGGAAAAATGGCTTAAGTACACTAGTCAATGTATTGGAGTGGCCATCACAAAGCCCTGACCTCAATCCTACAGAAAAATTGTGGGCAGAACTGAAAAAGCGTGTGCGTGCAAGGCCTACAAACCTGACTCAGTTACACCAGCTCTGTCAGGAGGAATGGGCCAAAATTCACCCAACTTATTGTGGGAAGCTTGTGGAAGGCTACCCGAAACATTTGACTCATGTTAAACAATTTAAAGGCAATGCTACCAAATAGTAATTGAGTGTATGTGAACTTCTGACCCACTGGGAATGTGATGAAAGAAATAGAAGCTGAAATAAATAATTCTCGCTACTATTATTCTGACATTTCACATTCTTAAAATGAAGTGGTGATCCTGACTGACCTAAGACAGGGACTTTATACTAGGATTAAATGTCAGGAATTGTGAAAAACTGAGTTTAAATGTATTTGGCTAAGGTGTATGTAAACTTCTAGCTTGAACTGTATATATCTTTCTATATATATATCCCCCTCTCTCTTTATATATCTCGCCCTCTCTCTCTCGCCCTCTCTCCCTCCCTCTCCCTATATCTCGCCCTCTCTCTCTCTCCCTATATCTCGCCCTCTCACTCTCTCCCTCTATCTCGCCCTCTCTTTCTTTCTCTCTCTCTTTCTCACTCTCGCCCTCTCTCTCTCTTGCTCTCTCTCTCTCTCTCGCCCTCTCTCTCTCGCCCTCTCTCTCTCTTGCCCTCTCTCTCTCGCCCTCTCTCTCTCGCGCCCTACCTCTCTCTCGCCCTCTCTCGCCCTACCTCTCTCTCTCTCGCCCTCTCTCTCTCACCTAACCTCTCTCTCTCTCGCCCTACCTCTCTCTCTCTCGCACGCCCTAACTCTCTCTCTCTCGCCCTCATTCTTCCCATCTCTCGCTCTCCCCATCTCGCCCTCTCGCTCTCTGTCTCTCTCCATTCTCTTGTTTTCCCCATCATTGCGCGCTCATTCTTGCCTGATTCACACAATAGGGCCGACCTAAACTTCGCTTTGCTGGCTCTGACATTGTCTTTTCCAGCACGGTTCCAGCAACTGGATGCGTAACCAGGCCAGCCCAGTACAGCTTGGCTTGGTTCAGCTCTGTAGGGCTCAGTAGTGTAAAAGGGAGAGCTGTCTCCATGTGATGCTGGGCCTCCATCTGTCTACAGTAGATTGCTGTATGCATATTGGAGTGTCTGGCCAGGAGAGGTGGTGGAACGGTTGTTTTGATTACAGTTCACCATTTACGTTTACAGAGGCTATATACAAGAAATGCTTCTACTTCATGCCAAACATTCCATACAACAATGTTAATTAGCTATAGCACAGAACATCATATGTCTAGATCAGTTTGTACATCCGTGTATGCATCTCTGTGTATTGAAAATCATGTCCAGATCTGTGTACATACTGTATACAAATTGTGTACTCGGTCTTGCCCCCTGACCTCTGTCTGTGTTCATGTCCCATGTTTGTATGCTAATGCTCTTTCCTCTCTGCCTACCTCTACAGTCGTGCCCAAAAGTTTTGAGAATGACACAAATATTAATTTCCACAAAGTTTGCTGCTTCAGTGTCTTTAGATATTTTTGTCAGCTGTTACTATGGAATACTGAAGTATAATTACAAGCATTTCATAAGTGGCAAAGGCTTTAATTGACAATTACATGAAGTTGATGCAAAGAGTCAATATTTGCAGTGTTGAGCCTTCTTTTTCAAGACCTCTGCAATCCTCCCTGGCATGCTGTCAATTAACTTCTGGGCCACATCCTGACTGATGGCAGCCCATTCTTGCAAAATCAATGAGTTTGTCAGAATTTGTGGGTTTTTGTTTGTCCACCCGCCTCTTGAGGATTGACCACAAGTTCTCAATGGGATTAAGGTCTGGGGAGTTTCCTGGCCATGGACCCAAAATATCAATGTTTTGTTCCCCAAGCCACTTAGTTATCACTTTTGCCTTATGGCAAGGTGCTCCATAAGGCTGGAAAAGGTATTGTTTGTCACCAAACTGTTCCTGGATGGTTGGGAGAAGTTGCTCTCGGAGGATGTGTTGGTACCATTCTTTATTCATGGCTGTGTTCTTAGGCAAAATTGTCAGTGAGCCCACTCCCTTGGCTGAGAAGCAACCCCACACATGACTGGTATCAGGATGCTTTACTGTTGGCATGACACAGGACTGATGGTAGGGCTCACCTTGTCTTCTCCGGACAAGCTTTATTCCGGATGCCCCAAACATCAGAGAAAATGACTTTACACCAGTCCTCAGCAGTCCAATCCCTGTACCTTTTGCAGAATATCAGTCTGTCCCTGATGTTTTTCCTGGAGAGAAGTGGCTTCTTTGCTGCCATTCTTGACACCAGGCCATCCTCCAAAAGTCTTCGCTTCACTGTGCATGCAGACACACTCACACCTGCCTGCTGCCATTCCTGAGCAAGCTCTGTACTGGTGGTGCCCCAATCCTGCAGCTGAATCAACTTTAGGAGACGGTCCTGGCGCTTGCTGGACTTTCTTGGGTGGCCTGAAGCTTTCTTCACAACAATTGAACCGCTCTCTTTGAAGTTCTTGATGATCCAATAAATGGTTTAATAAATGGTGCAATCTTACTGGCAGCAATATCCTTGCCTGTGAAGCCCTTTTTGTGCAAAGCAATGATGACGGCACGTGTTTCCTTGCAGGTAACCATGGTTGACAGAGGAAGAAAATGATTCCAAGCACCACCCTCCTTTTGAAGCTTCCAGTCTGTTATTCGAACTCAATCAGCATGACAGAATGATCTCCAGGCTTGTCCTCGTCAACACTCACACCTGTGTTAATGAGAGAATCACTGACATGATGTCAGCTGGCCCTTTTGTGGCAGGGCTGAAATGCAGTGGAAATGTTTTTTGGGGATTCAGTTCATTTTCATGGCGAAGAGGGACTTTGCAATTAATTGTAATTCATCTGATCACTCTTCATAACATTCTGGAGTATATGCAAATTGCCATCATACAAACTGAGGCAGCAGACATTGTGAAAATTAATATTTGTGTCATTCTCAAAACTTATTGCCACGACTGTACCTACCTGTCTCTCCCCTCCCTCTCCCCTCTAGCCCAGTCGCTGGAGCGTATGAGGAGTCCGCCAGGTCCGAGCCCCAACCCCAACGTCCCGTCAGAGTACTGCAGCACCATCCCCCCCATGCAGCAGGCCCGGGCTGCAGGCACCCTCACCTCCCCCCCGCCCACCGTCATGGTGCCTGTCTCCGTGCTCAAAAACCCTGGCAGCGATGGTACGTATGCAACCCTACATGGGCCGTTGTAGTCGCTAGTTGTGTAACCGTAGTCCCAAAAGCGGTAAACATCCTGTTACTCCCCATAGAATAGCTTATTCAGCCACAGTTTGGTTATGATTACATTTTATTTGTATTTTTTTCTGATTTTGTATTTCTTGTTTTATTTTCGGTTTGTTTCACATTTATATTAATTTTGACACTCTAATCTAAACAACAGTTGAAATGAAAGGGGAAGTGACAGAAGTTCCTGTCCCTGTGTGGTGCATGTGTCAGGTTGTCCTCGTGAGCAGAAGCGTGTGTGGTTTGCAGATGGCATCCTGCCCAATGGAGAGGTGGCCAACACCACCAGGCTCTCTGTGACCGGCAGGAGGGGCTCGCAGGAGTCCAGCCCTGTCACACCTGACCCACCTACAGTAAGAGGCATCACTGAGACACACGTATGTGGCTAGACCCCACACAGAAACACACATAAAGTGCACATACACATGTAACCTTGACACATACATACATTTATCTCTCTTTCTGTATGTTAATACGTCTATTCATCCATCTCTTATCCGTCTGTGTCCTCCAGGCTGGCAGCAGAGTGTCCCCTGGCTCTGCAGCGGTATCAGAGGGTGGTGTGTTGACCCCAGTGGAGGTGGTGCGCCCCCCAGTGTCAGGACCCTGGGACTACAGCCTGCTGTGTGGGATGGGGGGCTGTGTGGAGAGGAGCCCCAGTCTGCTGCCAGAGGATGAGGAGGGTTTGCCACCTCTACTCATCACCACCGGAGAGGAGGAAGGAGGGGGGGATCTATTGGTGGAGGAGCGCCCCGCCCCCTGCCAGATCCTTCTTCTATTGGAGGAGGGAGGGCCGCGACCTTTGACCTTTGTCCTCAACGCAAACCTGCTGGTCAACGTCAAACTGGTCACCTGTGAGTTGAACACCCATCTCTACCCTCCTATTCTTCCTGGGGTACATCTCAATAATGTGAAGTGTCTTCCTCTTGTATCCTTTCCTTCATCTGCACTGATCTGTAAAGACGGGACAAGTGAAGCAATGTAGCCTAGCCGATGCCTACTGGGGGCTAGCTTTCACCTGTATAATTCTTTCAGATCAGTTCTTATTAAAGCGAAGTTGACAAGGAGAGAGTATTGAGATGTACCCCTAGGCCCATTCTAAAAACGAATGTGTATCCTGTGTGTATGTATCTCTGTTATTTCTATCAGATTGTGGTCGTAGGTGTTTTGCAGGCAATGTGTGTCTGTATTTGTGTATCCTCACTGTGTGTATGTCTACTGTGCTGTAGACTGCTGTAGGAAGTGCTGGTGTATGGGCTCCAGTGGTCTACAGACTGTGGGACAGAGGGAGATAGTGTTCATCCTGGAGGTTCTGCCAGAGGAGAGGGCTCTGCCCAAAGACCTGTTCACACTCTACCTCTCCATCTACCAGGACGCACAGAGAGGTAACACACATACCAGGACACCCACACACACACACTCTGCCACGCCACTCCATCTACCAGGACGCACAGAGAGGTAACACACATACCAGGACACCCACACACACACACTCTGCCACGCCACTCCATCTACCAGGACGCACAGAGAGGTAACACACATACCAGGACACCCACACACACACACTCTGCCACGCCACTCCATCTACCAGGACGCACAGAGAGGTAACACACATACCAGGACACCCACACACACACACTCTGCCACATCACTCCATCTACCAGGACACCTAGAAAGCCACACACACACACTGCCCACTATGTGTCTCTCCCTCCTCTCCTCCAGGGAAGTATGTAGAGGAGCTGGGCAACGTGGCGTTTACAGGTAGTTTCCTGGGGAGTAAGGAGCATGGCGGCGTGCTGTTTTACTCCCCTACCTTCCAGCCCCTGGAGGGCCTCTGTCTGCCCCCACAGCCCTTCCTCTGTGGTCTGCTCATCCAGAGGCTGGAGGTGCCCTGGGCCAAAGTGTTCCCCCTCAGACTGCTGCTACGGCTGGGAGCAGAACACAGTGGTGAGCCACCAACAGTTACTAGCCTGTCTAAGTTCAGTGGGAATAAATACACTTGAGTATACAAAACATTTTGAACACCTGCTCTTTCCAACACTTAGACTGACCAGGTGAATCCAGGTGAATCCAGGTGAAAGCTATTGATGTCACTTGTTAAATCCACTTCAATCAGTGTAGATGAAGGGGAGAAGACAGGTGAAAGAAGGATTTTTAAGCCTTGAGACAACTGAGACATGGATTGTGTATGTGTGCCATTCAGAGGGTGAATGGATAAGACAAAATATTTGTGTCTTTAAACTGGGTATGGTAGTGGGTGCCAGGCGCACTGGTTTGTGTCACGAACTGCAGCGCTGCTGGGTTTTTCACGCTCAACAGTTTCCCGTGTGTATCAAGAATGGTCCACCACCCAAAGGACATCCAGCCAACTTGACAGAAATGTTGGAGTCAACATGGGCCAGCATCCCTGTAGAACGCTTTCAACACCTTGTAGAGTTCATGCCCAGACAAATTGAATCTGTCGTGAAGGAAAAGGGGGGGTGCAATTAAATATTAGGAAGGTCTCTTTAATGTTTTGTACACTCAGTGTACACTATATATACAAAAGTATATACACTATATATACAAAAGACGCCCCTTCAAATTCGTGGGTTTGGCTATTTCAGCCACACCCGTTGCTGACAGGTGTATAAAATCGAGCACACCGCCATGCAATCTCCATAGACAAACATTGGCAGTAGAATGGCCTTACCGAAGAGCTCAGTGAATTTGAACGTGGCACCGTCATAGGATGCCACCTTTCCAACCAGTCAGTTGTTCAAATTTCTACCCTGCTCGAGCTTCCCCGGTCAACTGTAAGTGCTGTTATGGTGATGTTGAAACGTCTAGGAGCAACAGCGGCTCAGCCGCGAAGTTGTAGGCCACACAAGCTCACAGAATGGGACCGCCGAGTCCTGAAGCGCGTAGCGTGTAAAAATCCTCTGTCCTCGGTTGCAACACTCACTACCGAGTTCCAAACTGCCTCTGGAAGCAACGTCAGCACAAGAAGCAACGTCAGCCGAAGAACTGTTCGTCGGGAGCTTCATGAAATGGGTTTCCGTGGCCGAGCAGCCGTACACAAGCCTAAGATCACCAAGCATCGGCTGGAGTGGTGTAAAGCTCGCCGCCATTGGACTCTGGAGCAGTGGAAACGCGTTCTCTGGAGTGATGAATCACGCTTCACCATCTGGCAGTCCGACGGATGAATCTGTGTTTGGTGGATGCCAGGAGAACGCTACCTGCCCCAACGCATAATGCCAACTGTAAAGTTTGGTGGAGGAGGAATAATGGTCTGGGGCTCTTTTTCATGGTTTGGGCTACGCCCCTTAGTTCCAGTGAAGGGAAATCTTAACGCTACTGCTTAGAATAACATTCTAGACAATTCTGTGATTTCAACTTTGTGGCAACAGTTTGGGGAAGGCCCTTTCCTATTTCAGCATGACAATGCCCCCGTGCACAAAGCGAGGTCCATACAGAAATGGTTTGTCGAGATCTGTTTGGAAGAACTTGACTGGCCTTGACAGAGCCCTGACCTCAACACAATCAAACACCTTTGGGATGAATTGGAACACCGACTGTGAGCCAGGCCTAATCACCCAACATCAGTGTCCGACCTCAGTAATGCTCTTGTGGCTGAATGGAAGCAAGTCCCCGCAGCAATGTTCCAACATCTAGTGGAAAGCCTTCCCAGAAGAGTGGAGGCTGTTATAGGGGGGACCAACAGCAGCAAAGGGGAACCAACTCCATATTAATGCCCATGATTTTGGAATGAGATGTTCGACAACCAGGTGTCCACATTTGGTCATGTAGTGTTCATGGTAATTCGCTTTAGAAGGCTATTCACTTTGACTGCTTTTCAAAATCAAATCTGTTTTGATAGCTATTTCAAACCTAGATATCTGCTGTAGACTGTAGACTACTGCGATCACCTCTGCTTTCACTTTACTCACGCGCCCATAACTTACAGTAATGACATGGTGAAATAATAATGAAATTGTTACAACAAGTGTTTTGATGAATGTGGAGCCTGATTCTAATTACCTTTGGGGGGGTTTTGCAGTGTACCCCAGCACTCTGGTCAGCGTCCGCTTCAGAGAAACTGTGTTCAGAGAGACAGGACACACCATCCTGAACCTGTTGGCTGTAAGTACTGAAAACACACACACACACACATACACATAAAGAATACAGTAGCTGGAGTTTTGTATTGTAAATCTCATGTATTTTAGAGTATTTCCTTTTCTTTTAGCAATTTGATCACTCTAAAACATTGATAATAACCATTCACATCACACTGAAGCCAGGCAGTAAATGTAGGTCTCTAGCCCTGATGTAAAGCAGAGTTAAGACCCGTCTCCCTGATCGTCTGTGATGATCACTGAGCCGTATGCTGTGCAGTGTGTTTTCCCGCAGGAGGCCAGCCAATATTGCTATATTGTAATTATTTCACCACTATGGCCTATTTATTGCCTTACCTCCCTTATCAGCACACACTGTATATAGACTTTTTCTATTGTATTATTGACTGTATGTTTGTTTATTCCACGTGTAACTCTGTGTTGTTGTTTGTGTCGCACTGCTTTGCTTTATCTTGGCCAGGTCACAGTTGTAAATGAGAACGTGTTCTCAACTGGCCTACCTGGTTAAATAAAGGTGAAATAAATAAATTAAATTAAATTAGAGACGGAGGACAGAAATGACACACAGAGCTAGATCAGGTCTCCGATGGGAGAACATACTGCAGTAGTTTGGTTCCCTGACAGCTGTTGTCTGGCGGGAGTAGAGGGGAGCCTTTAGTGGTCTCAGGTGGTACAGCAGTTAGGTTTGCTGCCTTCAGAACACATGAACGAACGAACGTCTCTCACTAAGTCACTCACTCACTCACTCACTCACTCACTCACTCACACACACACTCAGACACACACACACACACACACACACACACACACACACACACACACACACACACACACACAGTGTGTAATTTCTGTCCAATAATGACTTTAAAGAGATGTGTAGGCCACATACTATTAATGTCCCCAAAATAAACCGGTGACGTGTGTGTTGTGATCATCAACAGGACCTGAGGAACTACCAGTACAGTCTGCCTGCTGTGGAGGGTCTGAGGATCCACATGGAGATGGGCCACAGCTACATCGACATTCCCAAGAGCAGCTTCCCTGAGGTAAGACCAATGTGTGTGTGTCTCAGGGTTCCCAGGAAAACACCATTCTAAACAGCGCACATGATGCGAGCGGTTCCATAGCCTATGTGACAGAAATGATGCGAGCGGTTCCATAGCCTATGTGACAGAGATGATGCGAGCGGTTCCATAGCCTATGTGACAGAGATGATGCGAGCGGTTCCATAGCCTATGTGACAGAGATGATGCGAGCGGTTCCATAGCCTATGTGACAGAGATGATGCGAGCGGTTCCATAGCCTATGTGACAGAGATTAACATCTATTTTAGAAATGTTGAGAGGGAAGATCTAAAGATGCAACAACTAGCATGGGTTGTGAATATGACAAGGGTTGCGAATATGACAAGGGTTGTGAATATGACAAGGGTTGTGAATATGACAGGGGTTGTGAATATGACAAGGGTTGTGAATATGACAAGGGTTGTGAATATGACAGGGGTTGTGAATATGACAGGGGTTGTGAATATGACAAGGGTTGTGAATATGACAAGGGTCGTGAATATGACAAGGATTGTGAATATGACAAGGGTTGTGAATATGACAAGGGTTGTGAATATGACAAGGGTTGTGAATATACCAAGGGTTGTGCCTTTAGAAAACCGATAGAACATGATAAATACTGTTTTGAATGTCATTTCATCATCCTTATGGTCGGAATTTGGATAGGCTACTTTGAAACAAAAAAAAGCCCTTGTTTTAAACAATTATGTTTAAATAGTTTCAGAAAAGCTGACTGCCTCCACTCAGATTGCCAGAAGGGTGATGTTGCGGTGCGCAACAGGCACTGGCCTTTCTCTCCGATCTAAACGAACAGTGCTTCGAGTATGTCAGATTCAAGCCTTCAGACGTTAATATTAATTATCCTACATTATATTTGTGCAACATGGCTGGCGTTTAGCCTATATGTAATCAAAAGTCTGATAAAAAGTTCTGTACATTTTACAAACATACACTTAAGTTTTTCTTAACAGAAAAGCTCATGTTTTTTGGTTTTCAAATCGATTTTAATTGGCTATTTTGGTTAATGGCCTTGGTGCCCTAGCAGATGGCCTTGGTGCCCTAGCAGATGGCCTTGGTGCCCTAGCAGATGGCCTTGGTGCCCTAGCAGATGGCCGTGGTGCCCTGGCAGATGGCCTTGGTGCCCTAGCAGATGGCCTTGGTGCCCTAGCAGATGGCCTTGGTGCCCTGGCATATGGCCTTGGTGCCCTAGCAGATGGCCTTGGTACCCTGGCATATGGCCTTGGTGCCCTAGCAGATGGCCTTGGTGCCCTAGCAGATGGCCTTGGTGCCCTAGCAGATGGCCTTGGTGCCCTAGCAGATGGCCTTGGTTCCCTAGCAGATGGCCTTGGTGCCCTAGCAGATGGCCTTGGTGCCCTAGCAGATGGCCTTGGTGCCCTAGCAGATGGCCTTAGTGCCCTAGCAGATGGCCTTGGTGCCCTGGCAGATTGGGCATCTCTTGAAGGCCAATGGCCTTGCCTTGATTTATATTTGATGACTTTGACAGTGTACGTGTAGCTCTGCAGCACAGCGTCTCTCCAACAGCACCCTGGACAAGCTAAATATTTTGCGTACCTGACTATCTTTGGAAAAGTGGGTACTGCTTATCAGGGGGCAACATATGTTGTTGGAGGTGCATCTTGTTCAGTTTAGCTCAGAAAATTCCAACCTCGTCAATCTGCCGCCCTAGTGGTCCTCCTGCCTAATAGGAGGGCTGGTACTGTCTGTCATTCTGAGCACAGTTAAGCACCCAATGCAAATGGCTCTGGGAGTTTTCTCATACATCTGGTGATTTTAAATCTTGCCTGTCATTTGTCCGCTGCCAAATTTTCTTAACGGAAACCCTGGTGTGCATGTGTTTTTTTTGGTGCATTACTGTATAACTACACTACCGGTGAAAGGTTTTAGAACACCTACTTATTTAAGGGTTTTTCTTATTTTTACTATTTTCTACATTGTAGAATAATAGTGAAGACATCAAAACTATGGATTGAATCATGTAGTAACCAAAAAAGTGTTTAACAAATCAAAATAAATATATTTTAGATTCTTCAAGTAGCCACCCTTTGCCTTGATGACAGCTTTGCACACTCTTGGCATTCTCTCAACCAGCTTCATGAGGTAGTCACCTGGAATGCATTTCAATTAACAGGTGTGCCTTCTTAAAAGTTAATTTGTGGAATTTCTTTTTGAGCCAATCAGTTGTGTTGTGACACAGTGGGGGGGGTATACAGAAGATAGCCCTATTTGGTAAAAGATGAAGTCCATATTATGGCAAGAACAGCTCAAATAAGCAAAGAGAAATGACAGTCCATCATTACTTTAAGACATGAAGGTCAGTCAAAATGTAAAATGTCAAGAACTTTTAAAGTTTATAAAGTGCAGTTGCAAAAACCATCAAGCGCTATGATGAAACTGGGTCTTATGAGGACCACCGAAGGGAAGGAAGACCCAGTTACCTTTGGTGCAGAGGATAAGTTCATTGGAGTTACCAGCCTCAGAAATTGAAGCCCAAATAAATGCTTCACAGAGTTCAAGTAACAGACACATCTCAACATCAGCTGTTCAGAGGCGACTGTGTAAATCAGGCCTTCATGGTCGAATTGCTGCAAAGAAGCCTCTACTAAAGGACACCAATAAGAAGAAGAGACTTACTTGGGACAAGAAACACGAGCAATGATCATTAGACCAGTGGAAATGTGTCCTTTGATCTTGAGTCCAAATTGGAGATTTTTGGTTCCAACTGCCGTGTCTTTGTGAGACGAGGTGTGGGTGGACGGATGTTTTCCACATGTGTATTTCCCACCGTAAAGCATGGAGGAAGAGGTGTTATAGTGTGGGGGTACTTAGCTGGGGACACTGTCTGTGATGTATTTATAATTCAAGGCACACTTAACCAGTATGGCTTCCACAGAATTCTGCAGCGATACGCCATCCCATCTGGTTTGAGCTTGGTCCCACTATCATTTGTTTTTCAACAGGACAATGACCCAACACTGACCCAGGTTGTGTAAGGGCTATTTTACCAAGAAGGAAAGCGATGGCGGCAGGTAGCCTAGTGGTTAGAGCGTTGGACTAGTAACCGAAAGGTTGCAAGATCGAATCCCAGAGCTGACAAAGTAAAAATCTGTTGTTCTTCCCCTGAACAAGGCAGTTAACCCACTGTTCCTAGGCCATCATTGAAAATAAGAATTTGTTCTTAACTGACTTACCTAGTTAAATAAAGATAAAATAAATAAAACATTTAAAAAAATGTAAATGGAGTGCTGCAATAGATGACCTGGCCTCCACAATCCCCCGACCTCAACCAAATTGTGATGGTTTGGGATGAGTCGGGACCGCAGAGTTAAGGAGAAGCAGCCAACAAGTGCTCAGCATATGTGGGAACTTCTTCAAGACTAGTTGAAATGCATTCCAGGTGAAGCTGGTTGAGAGAATGCCAAGAGTCTGCAAAGCTGATATCAAGGCAAAGGGTGGCTATTTGAAGAATCTCAAATATAAAATATATTTTGAATTGTTTAACACTTTTTTGTTTACTACATGGTTCCATGTCTGTTATTTCATAGCTTTGATCTCTTCACCTATACATTGTAGAATAACAGTGTTTCTATAACTTTTGACCGGTAGTGTATATGTGCGTTTTTTCTAGATGCTGAAGGTTGTGAATGCGTCTAACGAGCATGTGATCAGTGTGGGTGCCGGGTTCAGCTCAGAGGCTGACTCCCACCTGGTCTGTTTCCAGAACAACGAGGGCACCTATCAGACCCAGGCCAACAGCCAGCCTGGCAAGACACGCACAGGTCAGTAACAACCCAGATTGCCCACTAGAGGTCAGAATAAACTGTTTGTTTTTTTTGCTTCAGAAACCAGGGTTGTGTTCATTAGGGCAAAATCTAAATTGTTTTGCAACAGAAAATGATAAAGAATGTTTCTTATTGGACAACTATATGTAGCCCACCCCTGTTTCAATCAGTGTTTTTTTCTATTTGGTGGATAATGAATACGTCCCAGATATGAAGCAGGTGTTTCTTTTGGAGTTGTGGTCTTGACTAGTTGAAACATTAAGTAGTCCTTGCTTGTCTTTCTGTTTGTTAAAACATATTATTTGTAATTAAATGAAAGAATATACTTGATTTGTGTCCTTGTCTTTTATCAGTACCAAACCAGAATTCAAACTAAATCGGTAAATCTGCTGGAATTTTATCTATGATATTGTGTTATTCTAACCAGTGTATTATTGTGTTATTCTATAGTGACGGGGGCCAGCTTCGTGGTGTTCAACGGGGCTCTGAAGGCCTCGTCAGGCTTCATCGCCAAGTCGAGCATCGTGGAGGACGGCCTGATGGTTCAGATCCCCCCAGAGACCATGGAGGCCCTGCGTGCCGCCCTGAGGGGGCAGACTGACTTCCACATCCCCTGTGGCAAGGCTGACGGAGGGGAGCTCCGGGACAATGTCACCGTCCGCTGGATTGACTGGAGCTCCCCTGTCAACGCTGGGTAAGGGCTATGATACACACTAAAACATACAGACTCATATACACATAATGGTGATCTTCTCCCTGGTGCATGATTGGTCAATTAATTAATTAATGTGTGTATGTACCTGTAGTGTGACCAGTGGTGTAGACAGGAAACCTCTGGAGGGGGTCCACAGTGTGAGGATGCAGCAGGACACAGAATTTGAGTCGGACGGACGCACCATCAGGTGTACTGAGGTAGGACACAAACACACAGGTCATACATACAGACATGGAGTTCTGATCACCTTCTGATTCACATCTCTCTGAAACGCACACTTGTAAACACACACATTCAGTCACTCAAACCTGTCTGTCTGTACCTGTCGAACGCCATTCTTCTGTCTGTCTCTCCCTCCAGGTGTTCTACTGGCTGAAGACTCCAGACATGTCCCTGTCTGCAGTGCTGTCGTCCTGCAATGTGTTCCACAGGGAGATGGCTGTGGCCAGCTGTAGTGCTCTGACCCCTCACCTCTCTGTCCTCTCAGCCAGCGGCATCAACTCCCTCGCCCTCAGAGTCTCCACACACACTGACAAGGTAACTAATGTACTAACACACTGTAATGCTATGAATGGGTATCACTTTGTGACAAATGTATCTGTGAACAGAGCTATAAAAACATTTGATTGATCGATTGGTTGATTTAATATTCTAGAAACGAGACCCACTGGAGCCAAACAAAACTGTAAGGATATTAAGGATCTTAACTGGTGTGTGTGTGTGTGTGTGTGTGTGTGTGTGTGTGTGTGTGTGTGTGTGTGTGTGTGTGTGTGTGTGTGTGTGTGTGTGTGTGTGTGTGTGTGTGTGTGTGTGTGTGTGTGTGTGTGTGTCTGTGTCTGTGTCTGTGTCAGGTGGAGTACCAGGCCGGTTCAGGAGGCAGGCTCCTACCCCAGCGCTATATGAACGAGCTAGACAGCGCTCTGATCCCCGTCATCCACGGAGGTTCAGCCAGAGTACCACAGACAGCCATGGACATGGAGTTTATCTTCTACATCACACACACTGTCTAACACACACAGTCTCGCACATGGAAACACAAAAACTGTTAAACACTGTACGTGCCATTACACACACACACACACAGTCTGAATGTCTTTTCTCAGAGTAAGAGGCTGGAGCTCAGAGGACCTTGGACAAACTGACTGAACCTGAGTACACAAACAGCCAATCAGGCTTGGCTAATAACTGAACTAAAGACACACGCCGCCAATGGCAGGACATTCCCACAGAGTCTCTCTCTGAAGGCCTTAGAGAATAGAGATGTAGGCCTTTGTTCCAGGATGGACAGTGGAGAAACTGGAACAGTGACATAGCTTTAAGTCTGAGAAACTTTATGAATGCTGCTTTAACCCACGCGGCCAAACACTTAGCACAAATAACAACAACAATCCCAAAAAGAATCAACTCTCCTGAAACGGACTTTTCTCATCTCTTCCTGCTCTGCCTTGACTTTTTGTTGGCATCTGTCTGTCAGCCAGCCAAGGAACACCTTGATGAATGTTTCCAACCGACACTGTCAACAAACTGCTTTCTTTTCTCTACTCTTCTTTTAATGTATTTACTGTATATTTAGAATGACCACATGGTAAAACAATGATGAATTATATTGAAGTTACTTGATTGACAGCTGTATGCCAAGCTTGTGAAGAGCAGCATGACATGAGACACTGATGTGCTTTGTAGAGGTTTCTAGATAAATTGTTATTTGAGGATGTGAACGCTATTTTAGAATGAGGAAATTCTATAATGGCGTTTTGAACTTCCTCTCTCTTCATCGGCAGAGTGCAGAGTCTTGTTTAGCAGACCAGTGGTCTCTCCAGTTGTGTGTTATATGTGGGGAATTCTCTGACAACCCTCACTGTCTCGTCCAAATCTATAGAAATTATATCAAGCTTTTTTAAGCTTAAAGTACTATTTTTTTTGGAACCTTTACTTAAATGGAATCGATGTTCGTATTTTTGATAGGACGTTAGCTTGCTGAGTCACTTTAGCAGGTGTAGTGCAAATAAGGCCTGAGGAGCAACAGAAAAAAACGATGGTCAAGAGTTTCCCCTGATGAGGAACACTGTAAAAGTATTAAAACTTCCCTTCATATTTTGTCTGGCCTGAGTTATTAGCTGCCCTAGAAAGCCTTGAACCAGCCAGACACATTCTTCAACAATATCACCGATACTGACTGATGTTATTGATATGGTCCAATCTTATGGATGAAGGTGAGTGTTAATGTAACATTGATCTATATAAATTCCTATTGATGCATATGATTGACCATTGACCATATCTTCCTTTCTCATCCTGTTGTGTTGCGGCTCTCTTAAAACCCTCTAGAGTCGACATAATAAGTAACATAGAAGAATCCCCATCAACATCCTTCAATTTAAAATACAGATATCTGATATTCCACCGCATCCGCCTATGGCGGCCTTCTGCGTCTGCGGTGAAAGATGGCAGAGCTACAGCGGTGTTTATCAGACCATGAGACATCCCAAAAATCAGTCTCACGAAAACATCTGTAACGTCCGAACGGTTTGCCCACTATGGAAGAGGGAGACTCTCAAACACAATGGTGTTCTCTGTATTGCTCTACGGGACTCGTCTGAAGGTAACAAGCAGTGGCGACCCCAAGCGTCCCAAATTTGTAGCAAAAAAATTAAATAAAGTTTTATGCTTGCCTGTTTAGCATTGTATTTTGACATTAATACATGTCACATATCAGTTTGCAATCAATGTAAAAAAATATATATATATCATTGAGTTAATAAAGCTGCATACAAACATGGGTTTGACTCATTCATTGCTGTATGTTCCTACCTTACAAAATACTTAGTTATACATTTTTTTTCGATGTTGTGGCTATAGTAATCGGCTATAATCGAAAACATCCTTGGGAGGTCCCTACCCCACTGAAGTTGAAATGTAAAATGGTTAATGGTAGGGTTATGGTTGGGTTAGGGTGGAGCACCCTGGATTTAGCCTCAAATCTAATATGAAGTCCAAAATCCAAGATGGCTGCCATAATACCATCTGATGGAGGTTAAAACTATTCTATAGCGCCCAGAAACCTGCTCCTTTTACACTCTGTTCCGAACGTACTAGACGACCAGTTCTTATAGCCTTTAGCATACCATTATCCTACTCCTCCTCTGTTCCTCTGGTGATGTAGAGGTTAATCCAGGACCTGCAGTGCATAGCTCCACTCCTATTTCCCAGGTGCTCTCCTTTGTTGACTTCTGTAACCGTAAAAGCCTTGGTTTCATGCATGTTAACATTAGAAGCCACCTCTCTAAGTTTGTTTTATTCACTGCTTTAGCACACTCTGCCAACCCGGATGTCTTAGCCGTGTCTGAATCCTGGCTTAGGAAGATCACCAAAACCCCAGAAATGTCCATCCCTAACTATAACATTTTCCGCCAAGATAGAACTGCCAAAGGGGGCGGAGTTGCAATCTACTGCAGATATAGCCTGCAGAGTTCTGTCTTTACTATCCAGATCTGTACCCAAACAATTCGAGCTTCTACCTTTAAAAATCCACCTTTCCAGAAACAAGTCTCTCACCGTTGCTGCTTGCTATAGACCACCCTCTGACCCCAGCTGTGCCCTGGACACCATATGTGAATTGATTGCCCCCCATCTATCTTCAGAGCTCGTGCTGCTAGGTGATCTAAACTGGGACATGCTTAACACCCCGGCCATCCTACAATCTAAGCTTGATGCCTTCAATCTCACACTAATTATCAATGAACCTACCAGGTACAACCCCAAATCCGTAACACATGCACCCTCATAGATATCACCCTAACCAACTTGCCCTCCAAATACACCTCTGCTGTTTTCAACCAAGATCTCAGCGATCATTGCCTGCATCCGTAATGGGTCTGGGGTCAAACGACCTGTCAAACGCTCCCTAAAACACTTCAGCGAGCAGGCCTTTCTAATCGACCTGGCAGGGGTATCCTGGAATGATATTGACCTCATCCTGTCAGTAGAGGATGCCTGGTTATTTTTTTTAAAATGCCTTCCTCACCATCTTAAATAAGCATGCTGTCACGTTCTGACCATAGTTCTTATGTGTTTTGCTTGTTTTAGTGTTGGTCAGGACGTGAGCTGGGTGGGCATTCTATGTTGTGTGTCTTGTTTGTCCGTTTCTATGTTTGACCTAATATGGTTCTCAATCAGAGGCAGATGTTTTGTGTTGTCTCTGATTGGGAATCTTATATAGGTGGATTGTTTTGTGTTGGGATTTTGTGGGTGGTTGTTTCCTGTCTTTGTGTTTTCTCTGCACCAGATAGGGCTGTATCGGTTTGCCACATTTGTTATTTTGTATTGTGTAAGTGTTCACAGTTTCATTTAATTAAACATGTTGAACACGAGCTACGCTGCGTCTTGGTCCGATCCCTGCTACACCTCCTCTTCAGATGAAGAGGAGGAAGGCTGCCATTACACATGCTCCATTCAAATTTTTTTTAACCAGGAACAGATATAGCCCTAGGTTCACGCCGGACCGGACTGCCTTTGACCAGCACAAAAATATCCTGTGGCGTACTGAATTAGCATTGAATAGCCCCCGTGATATGCAACTTTTCAGGGAAGTTAGGAACCAATATACACAGCCAGTTAGGAAAGCTAAGGATAGCTTTTTCAAACAGAAATGTGCATCCTGTAGCACAAACTCAAAAAAGTTGTGGGACACTAAAGTCCATAGAGAATAAGAACACCTCCTTCCAGCTGCCCACTGCACTGAGGCTAGGAAACACTGTCACCACCGATAAATCCACTATAATTGAGAATTTCAATAAGCATTTTTCTACGGCTGGCCGGGCTTTCCACCTGGCTACCCCTACCCCGGTCAACTGCCCGGCACCCCCCACAGCAAATCGCCCAAGCCTCCCCCATTTCTCCTTCACCCAGACCGCTGATGTTCTGAAAGAGCTGCAAAATCTGGACCCCTACAAATCAGCCGGGCTAGACAATCTGGACCCTCTCTTTCTAAAATGATATGCCGAAATTGTTGCAACCCCTATTTACTAGCCTGTTCAACCTCTCTTTCGTATCGTCTGAGATTCCCAAAGATTGGAAAGCAGCCACGCTCAAGGTCCTAAATGATTTCATAACCGGCAACGATAAGAGACATAACTGTGCAGCCGTATTCATCGACCTGCCCAAGGCTTTCAACTCTGTCAATCACCACATTCTTATCGGCAGAATTAACAGCCTTGGTTTCTCAAATGACTGCCTCGCCTGGTTCACCAACTACTTCTCTGATAGTGTTCAGTGTGTCAAATCGGAGGGCCTGTTGTCTGGACCTCTGGCCTTCTCTATGGGGGTGCCACAGGGTTCAATTCTCGGGCCGACTCTCTTCTCTGTATACATCAATGATGTATCTCTGATCCACCTCTACGCAGACAACACCATTCTGTAAACCTCTGGCCCTTCCTTGGACACTGTGTTAACTAACCTCCAGACGAGCTTCAATGCCATACAACTCTCCTTCCGTTGCCTCCAACTGCTCTTAAATGCAAGTAAAACAAAATGCATGCTCCTCAACTGATCGCTGCCCACGCCTGCCCGCCCGTCCAGCATCACTACTCTGGACGGTTCTGACTTAGAATATGTGGTCAACTACAAATACCTAGGTGTCTGGTTAGACTGTAAACTCTCCTTCCAGACTCAGATTAAGCATCTCCAATCCAAAAATATATCTAGAATTGGCTTCCAATTTTGCAACAAAGCATCCTTCACTCATGCTGCCAAACATACCCTCGTAAAACTGACCATCCTACCGATCCTCGACTTCGGCGATGTCATTTACAAAATAGCCTCCAACACTCTACTCAACACATTGGATGCAGTCTATCACAGTGCCATGTGTTTGTCACCAAAGCCCCATATACTACCCACCATTGCGACCTGTACGCTCTCATTGGCTGGCCCTCGCTTCATACTCATCGCCAAACCCACTGGCTCCAGGTCATCTACAAGTCTCTGCTAGGTAAAGCCCCGCCTTATCTCTGCTCACTGGTCACCATAGCAGCACCCACCCACAGCACGCGCTCCAGCAGGTAAATCTCACTAGTCACCCCCAAAGCCAATTCCTCCTTTGGCCGCCTTTCCTTCCAGTTTTCTGTTGCCAATGACTGGAACGAACTGCAAAAATCACTGAGGCTGGAGACTCATATCTCCCTCACTAGCTTCAAGCACCAGCTGTCAGAGCATATCACAGATCACTGCACCTGTACATAGCCCATCTGTAAATAGCTCATCCAACTACCTCATCCCCATACTGTATTTATTTATTTATTTATCTTGCTCCTTTGCACCCTAGTATCTCTGCACATCAATCACTCCAGTGTTTAATTTGGTATATTGTAATGACTTCGCCACCATGGCCTTATCTTACCTAATTTGCACACACTGTATATAGACTTTTTCTATTGTATTATTGACTGTATGTCTGTTTATTCCATGTGTAACTCTGTGTTGTTGTATGTGTCGAACTGCTTTGCTTTATTCTTGGCCAGGTCACAGTTGTAAATAAGAACTTGTTCTCAACTAGCCTACCTGGTTAAATCACCTGTAAATATGAATGAATCTTGTAAATTAGAGACTTAAAAAAAATGTGTATAGCACTTCCCATTGGGCACAGATATCAATTCAATGTCTATACCACATTGGTTCAACGTAATTTAATTGAAGTGACGTGGAAACAACGTTGATTCAACCAGTGTGTGCCCAGTGGGTTATGTCAATAACTGTTTTGGTGAAAATGTTATTCTGAATCCAATATGGCCAACATGATTACACTGAAACACATTCTCCTGCATATGGTTTCCCTCGTTTATTTGGTGTGGTGTTATTCTGTCTTTAAACAGGTTTCATAAGGCTCTTGGTATAACTAGGACTATGAGTGCACAATATGCCTCTGTTGTGTTTTTATAGCCGAAGCCAACTAGTTTTTCAACGTGTGTTCATTTTTTAATCTCATTCACACACTTACAACAAATTAACAGTGGGCATTTCCACAATATATAGTAAAAAGCCTTTCACGACACAAGCACACAGTAGCGTAATCAAGTTACAGGAAAGCAACCTGTAATACAACAGTCAGCTACTCTAGTAGCGTATATGTACAGCTCTAACATTTCCCCTCTTCTCCCCACTGAAACTAAGTGGTTATTCAAAGTATTTGAGGGACCAGGACATGAGTTTGTCCGTGAGGAGACAAAGTAGCCAGTGGTGGCTGTAGTTCTGGGGTCTGACCAACTTGCACAGCTAACATTCTGGGCAAGCTGCACCAACAAGGGGGAAATCAAATCAAATTTATTTATATAGCCTTTCTTACATCAGCTGATATCTCAAAGTGCTGTACAGAAACCCAGCCTAAAACCCCAAACAGCAAGCAATGCAGGTGTAGAAGCACGGTGGCTTGGAAAAACTCCCTAGAAAGGCCAAAACCTAGGAAGAAACCTGGAGAGGAACCAGGCTATGAGGGGTGGCCAGTCCTCTTCTGGCTGTGCCGGGTGGAGATTATAACAGAACATGGCCAAGATGTTAAAATGTTCATGAATGATCAGCATGGTCAAATAATAATAATCACAGTAGTTGTCAAGGGTGCAGCAAGTCAGCACCTCAGGAGTAAATGTCAGTTGGCTTTTCATAGCCGATCATTCAGAGTATCTCTACCGCTCCTGCTGTCTCTAGAGAGTTGAAAACAGCAGGTCTGGGACAGGTAGCACGTCCGGTGAACAGGTCAGGGTTCCATAGCCGTAGGCAGAACAGTTGAAACTGGAGCAGCAGCACGGCCAGGTGGACTGGGGACAGCAAGGAGTCATCATGCCAGGTAGTCCTGAGGCATGGTCCTAGGGCTCAGGTCCTCCTCCGAGAGAAAGAAAGAGTGAATTAGAGAGAGCATACTTAAATTCACACAGGACACCGGATAAGACAGGAGAAGTACTCCAGATATAACAAACTGACCCTAGCCCCCGACACATAAACTACTGCAGCATAAATACTGGAGGCTGAGACAGGAGGGGTCAGGAGACACTGTGGCCCCATCCGATGATACCCCCGGACAGGGCCAAACAGGACGGATATAACCCCACCCACTTTGCCAAAGCACAGCCCCCACACCACAAGAGGGATATCTTCAACCACCAACTTACCATCCTGAGACAAGGCCAAGTATAGCCCACAAAGATCTCCGCCACGGCACAACCCAAGGGGGAGGGGGCGCCAACCCAGACAGGAAGATCACGTCACTGACTCAACCCACTCAAGTGACGCACCCCTCCTAGGGACGGCATGAAAGAGCACCAGTAAGCCAGTGACTCAGCCCCTGTAATAGGGTTAGAGGCAGAGAATCCCAGTGGAGAGAGGGGAACCGGCCAGGCAGAGACAGCAAGGGCGGTTCGTTGCTCCAGAGCCTTTCCGTTCACCTTCACACTCCTGGGCCAGACTACACTCAATCATATGGCCCACTGAAGAGATGAGTCTTCAGTAAAGACTTAAAGGTTGAGACCGAGTCTGCGTCTCTCACATGGGTAGGCAGACCATTCCATAAAAATTGAGCTTTATAGGAGAAAGCCCTGCCTCCAGCTGTTTGCTTAGAAATTCTAGGGACAATTAGGAGGCCTGCGTCTTGTGACCGTAGCGTACGTGTAGGTATGTACAGCAGGACCAAATCGGAAAGATAGGTAGGAGCAAGCCCATGTAATGCTTTGTCAGTTAGCAGTAAACCTTGAAATCAGCTTTTGCCTTAACATGAAGCCAGTGTAGGGAGGCTAGCACTGGAGTAATATGATCAATTTTTTTGGTTCTAGTCAGGATTCTAGCAGCCGTATTTAGCACTAACTGAAGTTTATTTTGTGCTTTATCCGGGTAGCAGTGAAAGTTAACATTATGTTTTCGAATGACATCCCCAAGAGGTAAAATATATAGTGAAAACAATAGTGGTCCTAAAACGGAACCTTGAGGAACACCGAAATGTACAGTTGATTTGTCAGAGGACAAACCATTCACAGAGACAAACTGATATCTTTCCGACAGATAAGATCTAAACCAGGCCAGAACTTGTCCCTGTAGACCAATTTAGGTTTCCAATCTCTCCAAAAGAATGTGGTGATCGATGGTATCAAAGGCAGCACTAAGGTCTAGGAGCACGAAGACAGATGCAGAGCCTCAGTCTGACGCCATTAAAAGGTCATTTACCACCTTCACAAGTGCAGTCTCAGTGCTATGATGGGGTCTAAAACCAGACTGAAGCATTTCGTATACATTGTTTTGTCTTCAGGAAGGCAGTGAGTTGCTGCGGAACAGCTTTTTCAAACATTTTTGAGAGGAATGGAAGATTCGATATAGGCCGATAGTTTTTTATATTTTCTGGGTCAAGGTTTGGCTTTTTCAAGAGAGGCTTTATTACTGCCACTTTTAGTGAGCTTGGTACACATCCGGTGGATAGAGAGCCATTTATTATGTTCAACATAGAAGGGCCAAGCACAGGAAGCAGCTCTTTCAGTAGTTTGATATTCTTCCACTATGACTGGTGGGGTATTGGGGCTATGGGGTGATCAATTTCCTTTTTACAACAGTTTGGTGAAGGCACTTAGCTATGCAGCTTACATGCCATTGAGACTCATTGACTAACTGGAATGTTATTCCAGCCTGAATGATGATGGGGATACTCAAGTAGTGGAATGGTTGGTTGTCTGGTTGTGAAGGAGAATGTGGAGCTGTCATAAACATACCTGCCCTTAGATCTTTCCAACACCTAATTGACATGTTGTTGGAGTTTATGTTGAATGTGGCAAAAAGACCTGCAGGTCAAGTCCTACATATTCCTTTCGAAGTCTTTTCAGATGATAATGAATGATATTAACAGATATTAACTGTGTGTGGTAGACTGTAATTATGGTCTGGTGCAGGCCCAGCAGGAGATCAGGAGAGTGACAGAACCTGTGAGGGCGACCTCAGGTTAGTTAGAGTGTAGGTCATAGACTACAACTAAGAAGCGTTGGTTGTGAGGGACATGGCACAGATCCACACATACATTTGAAGATGATCCCTGGGCTTAGATGGACAGGAATTGGGTTGCAGAGGAGATGGAGTTGGTCAAGCATGGTGCACAAAGGCCACTATCTCACAGTCAATCCCCAGCCACCATACACCATCACAGTCATCTTTCTTTAAGTTTGACCATCTTAAAAGGCCTCTTGTTTGCCATAGATGGCATATGTCCTTATAGGGATGTTGGGATTACTGAACAGTTTCCCAGACCAGTACCTCAGCCACCCCAATATGAGAGCTCATTCTTCACATACGAGCAAAATACCTGACAGCACTTTCCAGATGGCATTTTGGCTGTTGAATGGCGTGTGGCAGTCCAGTTCCATTGTGTTTCTGCCTGGAGTAACTGCAAGAGGGGGACTGATGGTGGAGAGGGCCTATCGAGGACATTTCTGGGAGATTCAGGATGGCATTGACATTGGAGAGGTGCAATTCCTATGAAATGTGAAGGCTCACTAAGTTGATTACATTTCTTGTCAAAGAGTGTCAGGTTGTGTTGCTTCATTGTTGTCAATGCTGCCTTATGCGCTTGTCCTCATTTGTGGTTGCATCCTCCTCATATACAATTAGGTCACCAAGTTAACATACACCACAATTCCAGGGCAGACAGGAAGAAACAACATGCCAGCTAAAGCCAAACAGCATAAGAGCAACTGGAAATTGTGAATGTGCATCACGAATGCAGTGAGCCAGCAGAAGGTCATGTTTTATTCAGGCAGCCATATTGGACTATCACGGAATCAAAACTCACTTCTAAATGGTAAGGTGGTCACCTAATAGCCCAATACTGGAGGCTTAAATTACACCACAGTGGGGGGTTGTAAAACTAGGGACCGGGAGTCAGAGTCCAGGGGTAGATTTTCTTTCCTTTCATTGGAGCCTCTGAGTTGCCTCTTACGTCTCATTTATACCTGGTGCTAACATGCGTCCTTGGTCCTGATCTTATCCACATTCTGATTGTGTCGACATTGTAGCCATTGCATCTACACAGGTTAGAACCAGGTATAAACAGTGTTATTTATCCTCAGAGGCGTGTGACTTAAAAATATCTGGTGTTGCCATGCCAAGCGGTCTGCTGACTTTTCCATATCGAGACAGAGGTTTTTAAATGTAATTATGACGTGCATATTGGATTCCCAACATAGTTGAATTACACAAAAATAGTCTTCCAGGCCATAAGTACAGTACAGAAATCTGAAAATGTCTCCCTTTAAAACATGTAGAGCGAATATAGGTAATTAAACCACCATTTTGGATGCCAAATTGGATTTGTGGTCAAATCTAGGGGGGGCTAACGTAATTGCAAGAGTAGGTGCTTAACATAAAATCCACAGAGGAACCTCTGACTGGAAAATATGATTAGTTTCAGTATCTGACGCCTCGATCACACCGATAGTGTCATTGCATTTTGGTACTCCAGAAGTATATTCATTTTTCAATGAAAGGCTGATTTTGCCTTGCAGCATTGCGTTGCAGAGGCAGTTGCAGTGCGTTCTGTGTGGTGCGTATGTTGGATTTATCAAACGTATGCATCAAACTGTATGAGTAGATGGCTTGACAGAAATGGTAGCATAAGGTGAATGTTGAACTTTTGTTGCACACATATCCAGATGATGCTGCACACAATTTTGCGCAGCTATGCTATAGGTGTGATTTAGGAGCAAGGCCACTTGTTTTCATTAGAGCCGATTACAATAGCCACAATACACAGCACTAAATGAGAGCAGATTTGACTTGGACTATTGAATCAGCTAGCAAAAAGTAAAGCTTACATTCATCATAAATATTCATAGTTGATATTTCGCCTATTGTATCTCTTTGTTTACAGATCTATATTTCCAAGATGAAGTGTATTTCTGTTAGTGTATCTAGGGCAGACAACTGACTACTTGTATTCCACATTTTAGAAATATCAGAGCTTGTAATATTGGGTTACATGAACTCCTGTGGCCCATCCCCCCTCCAGCCAGCCGTTGTTCTGCACTTTTTGACTTTAGGAAGTGTGTCACAATATCTATAAATTTAACCACTTTTGCAGTAGAATATTTTTACACAACCATCCATTTCATAAATGGGAGACGTTAGAGATATGGAAAAGCATGGTTGTACCTTCGGTAGGGGTATCTCAAAAACTAAAGCCCTTTTTGACGATTGACCACTAGCCAATGTATCACTAGCACAGGTGGCTGGTGGCACCTTAATTGGGGAGGACAGGCTCATAGTAATGGCTGGAATGGAATTAATAGAATGGTATCGAACACATCAAACACGTTTTCTATGCGTTTGATACCAATCCATTAACTCCATTCCCGACATTGTCCTCTCAGAACCCTCTTGTGGTCACTAGAATGTTTACCTATAACCCACTGCTGGGTGTGTCCGTGATAATCAACTGCCTGGATATCATGAAAACTGACTTCTTCTTTTTTAAATTTCAATTCTTAGGTCCACCTGGTCCTGTTGTTGTGTTAGCGGGGAATTATGTAATTTTGCCCCGTAACCTCCAACCCAGCATCAGTGCTGTGGGCATGAAGGTACAGTGGCACAGACCAGATATGGCCTTCGCTACTGTCCATCTTTATGAAAAGTAGAGAGACATAGATGAGGGGCTCGAGTGACTCCTACAGAGGAAGAACAGCTCTGTTCAAAGAGGACCTTCAGAGAGGCAACATTTCATTCAAACTGATCCAAGTGAAACTCTCTAACGAGGGGAAATGTAAATGCTCGGATCAGACGCCGACCTGGTTTGAGGAGGCTGATCTTGAAGTTTCTGTTAAAGGCATGAGTAATTCAGATGCACAACATTATAAATTGTTTGTCTTATTGACTTCCATCTATTGATTACATGTTTAAGCAGGGATGCAATCCCAGTCCTTAACACTGACAATATTTAAATGAATCATGTAGAAGAAGGACTCTTGGTTAAACATCAGCAATTGTGATTGTTTATTGATAGTACATTTACAATACAGGTCTTTGATTTTCCCCAATTTTAAGTTTAACTGCCAGTCACATAAGTAAAAATTTTATTGTGATCCATATTTACTTCTGTGTAGATGCAGGATCCATACCACTGGTCTCCATTGTGGAAACAAAAGGCAGTGGCCTGGATCTGATATGTAAATCTACAGGCTGGCACCCTGAGCCGGAAGTGGTGTGGCTGGACAGTGAAGGAGGTATCCTCACTTCTGAACCTGCAGAGACACACAGGGATGCTGATGACTTCTACACTGTGACAGGACATGTGGTTGTTTACAGCAGTGACACCAACAGCTTCATCTGCAGAGTTCAACAGAAGCTGATCGATCACACAACACAAGCTGAGATGAATATTCCAGGTAAGTACTGTTATTTCAGTAGAGTAGGATAGAATTTCACCCTAAAACATAAAATAAAACCATCACATCACATTCTGCAGGGTATGCCTAGTACATATACATTATTGTTCATTGTTCAAGGGTAATTGATCATTTTGCTGTCACAATATACAACTTCAAACAGAGACAGAGCTGGGAGCACAGCTGAAGGAGTGCCATGGGACAATGAGAAAACTAGATGAAAGTTCACCCTGTCTTCCTTCTGTAGGCATCATGATGCTTAAAACATTTTTTTGTTTCAGGTGATTTGTTTCCTAAAACACCCATTGGGATCTATATTGTGGCCAGAGTTGGTGTTTTCATAGTTTCTCTGATTGCTCTGTTCATAGCGGTTATCAGGCGGAAACAGAAAAGGAGAATGAGAGGTAAGTCATAATTATGTTTAATGTGGAACCAATAAGTGTTCAACATAATCACCCTTTTAAAACAAGCATGTTTTCAGCATGTTTTCTGCTGTCTGGAGGCAGTCCTTTGTCATAGAACTGCCCATCCGAACAATAAAGCAATAATACGCCACAAAACAAGGATTTTTGAAATGTAATTATCAACAATGCCTACATTTCATATCTACAGAGGTGGAGGATTTGGTACCACAGGATCTGATATGGCTATACATTAAGCTTTCTATCTGGAGCAGGAAATTCTGGATTATTTTGTTATTAAGTTAGCTTGTTAATACATCAAGCCCGCTTCCTGGAACAAACCCTTGATGCTTTTGTTCCAAGCCTCCAAAACCCAAACAGGATAACATCATCAATATACCTGACCCACCCGACTGTATTCCTGCAGAACCCTTCTTCCCATAGTCAAAGAAACGAGTTGGCATTATTTAGGGGCAAAGCAGGGCCTTATGACTGTACCCTTGACCTAAAAGTTAAGTCACTATAAAGTCACTTGGTCTTGGTCACAGGTAATGCCGACTAGAACAAGAGGTTTTTGATGGAAGCATACAGTAAACAAAGTAACATTTCTTGGTTAATGTTTCATAACCAGCTCATATACAATACATTCAATTAAGTACCTAACCTGCTTTTCTTACATTTTCAGGTAATGCGTAGAGTCGGGGTAAGTTACTATGATACTTACAGCTGTTTTTGGTCATTTATACCCATTGCCTCATGAAGAATGTCATTAATAAATGACTCATGAGCTTAGTTCATGAGCTTAGTTCAACTGTCTTACTCTAATCCACAACCAAATCTCCCATGAACGCTGGCCTTTGACAGTCTAAGTCTGTCTCAAGAGATTATTGAAAACAACCTGTTAGGTTCTAAATCAACCTAGTTAAACTCACAGACGATTAGTAAAGCTTAAACCAAGTGTATTCACCCATTGGGTCAAGCATACAGCTGCATAAGACAAAAGACATATTCACACAAACACTGATGTTTAACCCATTCTCCTATACTCTGTCTCCTCCTAAACATCTGAACAGCCACTGCATCTCTGTTGCTAGACAGAACCTTAGTGATATCTGTTCTTCCTCACTTCATCTGACCTGAATTCGGCCCCAAATTGCTCACTCCTCCCCAACTCACAGCTGTCATGTTGACTTGTACAAGACTGTGTCTCTTCTCCTCTCATAGGACCCCTGATGGCTAACAATAACATATCCGGACAGAATGTAAACATTATACATTCCCCTCTCTCCCTCAGTGACATGAAAAAGGTTATTTCATATTTTGAAGTTTAAAAGTCAGTTCCCAACAAATCCATAACTTTAAATTGTGGTTAAAATTATCATGTTGACCTCATGCATTCATACAGCTGTAGCTCCATCTATATACTGTACATTTCTCATTTCTCAAGCCCCATCCCTCAGCTTTATAACAAACCAAGTGGCGGGGCTACCAATTGGTTCTTTAAGAAATGGCTGACCGGGCCTCCCGGGTGGCGCAGTGGTCTAGGGCACTGCATCGCAGTGCTAACTGCGCCACCAGAGTCTCTGGGTTCGCGCCCAGGCTCTGTCGCAGCCGGCCGCGACCGGCAGGTCCGTGGGGCGACGCACAATTGGCATAGCGTCGTCCGGGTTAGGGAGGGTTTGGCCGGTAGGGATATCCTTGTCTCATCGCGCTCCAGCGACTCCTGTGGCGGGCCGGGCGCAGTGCGTGCCAGCCAAGGGGGCCAGGTACACGGTGTTTCCTCCGACACATTGGTGCGGCTGGCTTCCGGGTTGGAGGCGCGCTGTGTTAAGAAGCAGTACGGCTGGTTGGGTTGTGCTTCGGAGGACGCATGGCTTTCGACCTTCGTCTCTCCCGAGCCTGTACGGGAGTTGTAGCGATGAGACAAGGTAGTAATTACTAGTGATTGGATACCACGAAAATTGGGGAGAAAATGGGAGAAAAATGTAAAAAAAAAAAAGAATAAAAAAAAAAAAAAAATGGCTGACCATATCTTTTTTTTAAACCAAGTTTCCACTCACTAAGACTGTTTGTTCTCAATCAATCCTGACAGGTTTACGTTGATATTTGGGTTATTTAGTTACTTTCAGCAGTCCAGTCTCAAAAATACCCCAAATGACTCCATTAGCCTCACTCTGTGCAAGAAAATAGCTGCAAGTTGCTAAATAACACAAATATAGGGCCTCCTGAGTGGCACAGCGGTCTAAGGCACTGCAGTGCTTGAGGCGTCACTACAGATCCGGATTCGATCCCGAGCTGTGTCGCAGCCGGCTGCGACCGGGAGACCCATGAGTCGACGTTAGAGGATGGTTTGGCCGGCCAGGTTGTCCTTGTCCCATCGAAGCTCTAGCGACTCCTGTGGCTGGCCGGGCACATGCACACAAACATGGTCGCCAGTTGTACGGTGTTCCCTCCGACACATTGGTGCGGCTGGGTTCCGGGTTAAGTGGGCATTGTGTCAAGAAGCAGTGCGGCTTGGCAGGGTCGTGTTTCGGAGGTTGCCTGGCTCTCGACCTTCGCCTCTCCCGAGTCCATAGGGGAGTTGCAACGATGGAATAAAACTGTAACTACCAATTGGATATCACGAAATTGGGGAGAAAAAGGGGTACAAGTTAAACATTTTTTTTAAAGAACTCAATTATGCACTTAAAAAAACTGTCTTGGTGGATCGTCAATAGAATAGCTAAGCAAAAAATCTAATTGTGTCTAGCCTGAACCATCCCTGTGTGTGTAGTCTATGTCTGTTTGTGGATGAATTGACTATTTTGGCAAAGTTATTATATGTCAAGGTTAAAGGAATCACAATGTGTCATACCAGGTGTGACTGATGATATTAAAGACTCAGATGTTACCGGTGCTGCCGATGTTACTGGGCTCCCTAGTGGTGCAGCGGTCTAAGGCACTGCATCTCAGTGCTAGAGGTGTTACTACAGACCCGGGTTCTATTCCAGGCTGTATCACAACTGGCTATGATTGGGAGTCCCATAGAACGGCGTACAATTGGCCCAGCATCGTCCAGATTTGGCCGGTGTAGGCCATCATTATATTTAAGAATGTGTTCTTAACTGACTTGCCTAGTTAAATAAAAAAATGCATGAGCAGCACAGATCAAAAAGTGAGTTTGATTGTTTAATTCTCCAATCAAGAAATAACAGTACACTCTTGGGGAAAAAAGGTGCTATCAACAACCTGAAAGGGTTCTTCAGCTGTCCCCATAGGGGAACCTGTTGAAGAACCATTTTTGGTTCCAGGTAGAACCGTATCCACAGAGAGTTCTACGTAGAACCTGGAAGGATTCTACTTGGAAAGAAAAAGGGTTCTACCTGGAACAAAAAAAGGTTATCCTTTGGGGACATCCAATTTATTATTATAATTTTTTTTCCACCTTTATTTAACCAGGTAGGCTAGTTGTGTCACGGCTGTCTTCGTCCTCCTCATCTGACGAGGAGAGGCGAGAAGGATCGGAGGACCAATACGCAGCGAGGTAAGTGTTCGTCATTATTTAATGAAAGAAACTGAACACTACATAAACAACAAAGTGACAACCGTGAAGCTAAATAACAATAGTGCTGACACAAACACTACACATAGACAATCACCCACAAACCCCAACAGAAAACAGGCTACCTAAATATGGTTCCCAATCAGAGACAATGAATGACAGCTGCCTCTGATTGAGAACCATATCAGGCCAAACGAGAAAACCCCACATAGAAACAGACAACATAGATAATACCCACCCAACTCACGTCCTGACCAACTAAATAAAGACTAAACAAAGGAAATAAGGTCAGAAATGTGACAAGTTGAGAACAAGTTCTCATTTACAACTGCGACAGTGCGACAGAAACAACAACACAGAGTTACACATGGAATAAACAAGCGTACAGTCAATAACACAATAGAAAAAAAAGTATAATCTTTTTGGAATCCTTTTTTCTATTGTGTTATCTTCTGTGTTATGCCAAACATATTTCCTGTATGTTTCGGATTATGTTTTGCCCAATAGAAATTAATTGTAAATAAGAATATAATATGTTTCTGAAAACCTCTACGTTAATGTGGATGCTATTATGATTATGGATAATCATGAGTTAATCATGATGAGTGAGAAACACATACATATCATACCCCCCCCCCCCCCCCCCCGCCCCCCCCACTGTTAATTTATAAAACATATTATATTCTTATTTACAATAAATGTGAGTCCAAAATGACACAACACATTATTTACCATTCATTTCTATTTGGCACAACATAATTCAAAACACAACCAAAACAAACTGCAAATACATCCAACAAGTTTGTAAAGTCACAAACTTGATGTAGTCAGTTGTGCTAGGAATATGGGACCAAACACTAAACTTTTTACTAAATTGAATACACTATAAGTGAATTAGTCCAAATACGTATGGCACCTTCAAATGGGGGGACTAGATACATAAAGTGCATTCATTTCTAAACGGTAAAACAGATATGTATGAAAATACCCTCAAATAAAAGGTGACATTCTGTCCTGTAAAACATTTGATCTCAAAATCCAAAATGCTGGAGTATAGAGACAAATTAAAAGTTTTAGCTTCACTGTCCAAATAAGCACGAAGGGGATCGTATATCGTTGGGAATATAGTATTTGCTTAGTTTTGAATCCATTATAATATCTTCAGTCCTACAGATTAGAATAGACCATGACATTCAGAATCCCTGGTTCTGTTATTGCAAAATGTAATTGTAAAGTGATACGTTTAAATTGGTCAGTTATATTCAAAATGTATGTCTGTGATATGCACACAGGCTCTGATCTTACTTAGTATTTGTCTCTTGTCTCCGTCCAAAGGGATGTTATGGCCCCCAGGATGCAACTGCTGAAACGTGGTGAGTTGGATTCTTCACGTAAACCTATTTTATACCCTATGTATGTACTCAACACAAGCTACTGTGAAACTTAATTTAATAGCCTGGCCGTTTATTTGCCTAAACTACTAAAAGCTGTCTGGCGTTTGTTGGAGACGTACAGTACTGGAGGCTGGGATTTCATGCTGTTTAGGGTGTGAAAAGCCGAACTCTACAAGTTGGTAAAAACAGCTACTGTCATGAATAACTTCTGTCATCGATAGCCCTGTTTGATATTTAAAACATGAATTGCAAAAGTGGTGAAGTGATCGTTCTTGCTTGTTGCACAGATCAAACATTCCCTACTATTCTGCGTGAGGTACAGATAGGCTATGAAATTCCAAAGGAGCATACCAGCGAAATGCTTGTCTTAATTTTTTTTGACATAGCGTCTGTTAGAGACCACCTTTATTTGCTAAAGTGGGAAACGATACTCGGCCATTATAAGAGACCTGCGCTTTTTGACAACTCTTACGTTCTTAAGTTGTACGGTATGCAAACATGTGCATCAACGTAATAATTAAATGCAAGATCACCATTCTGCCCAGCTAATTGCGTTCTTGTGTTCAAATCAAATGTATTGGTCACATGCACGTGTTTAGCAGATGTTATTACGGGTGTAGCGAAATGCTTTTACTTCTAGCTCCAACAGTGCAGTAATATCTAACAAGTAATATCTAACAATTTCACAACATATACCCAAAGTACACGTAAATCTTAGTAAGGAATGGATTAAGAATATACATATATGTCAGAGCGGCATTGGACTAAGATCCAGGGGCATAGAATAGAGTACAGTATATACATATGAGATGGGTGACGCAATATTTACACACAATTAAAGTGACTAAGATACCGTAGAATAGTATTGTAATGAAACGGCAGGGAGCAGGCCTCGAACCCTCGACATTCTAGCCCGAAGTCCAGCGCGCTATCGACTGTGCCGCATGCTCATGCTGCAGAGTCGATATCCATGCTTATAAAGTACAGTTTACACAAATGAGATGAGTAATGCAAGATACGGAGACATTATTAAAGTGGCTAGTGTTTCATTTCCTTAAAGTGGCCAGTGATTCCTAATCTATGTCTATAGGCAGCAGCCTCTGATGTGCTGGAGATGGCTGTTTAACAGTCAGTGGTGTAGTATAGAATAAAATACAGTATATACATATGAAATGGGTGATGCAATATGTAAACACAATTTAAAAGTGACTAAGATACCGTAGAATAGTGTGGAGTGCAGTTTATACATATGAGATGAGTAATCCTAGATACGGAACATTATTAAAGTGGCTAGTGATCCATTTCTAAAAGTGGCCAGTGATTCCTAATCTATATCTATAGGCAGCCGCCTCTGATGTGCTAGTGATGGCTGTTTAGCAGTCTGATGGCCTTGAGATAGAAACTGTTTTTCAGTCTCTCGGTCCCAGCTTTGATGCACCTGTACTGACCTTGCCTTCTGGATGATATTGGGGTGAACAGGCAGTGACTTGGGTGGTTAATGTCCTTGATGATCTTTTTGGCCTTCCTATGGCATCAGGTGCTGTAGGTGTCCAGGAGGGCGGGAAGTTTGCCCCGGGAAATGTGTTGGCCAGACCGCACCACCCTCTGGTGAGCTTTGCGGTTGTGGGCGGTGCAGTTGCCGTACCAGACGCTGATACAGCCCGACAGGATGCTTTCGATCTGTAAAAGTTTGTGCGGGTTTTAGGTGAGAAGCAAAATTTCTTTAGCCTCCTGACGTTGAAGAGGCACTGTTGCGCCTTCTTCACAACACTGTCTGTGTTGGTGAACCATTGTGATGTGAACTTGAAGTTTTCCACCTTCTCCACTGCGGTCCCATCAATGTAAATAGGGGGGTGCCCCCTCTGCTGTTTCCTGAAGTCAGACAGACTGGGATAGGGAGAGATTGAATATATCTGTGAACACACCAGCCAGCTGGTCTGCGCGTGCTCTGAGGATGCGGCTAGGGATACCATATAGGCCGGCAGCCTTGCGAGGGTTAACACGCTTAAATGTCTTTCTCGCGTCGGCCACGGAGAAGGAGAGCCCACAGTCCTTGATAGCGGGCCGTGTGTTGTGTACTTCTTTAGGGTATAAATAAGGCTTTATCACTAGGAAACATTATGAAAAAAATGGTTGCTTCACCTCACTTTGGTGGGTACTCCATGTATGCTAGAAGTTACCCACCATACAAACAGGGACCATTTGCAATCATACATAGGCTACAAAATCTTCCTATGGTAAAATCTCTTGGAAGTTGAGGGTGGGAAAGGAGCCTGAGGATTACTTTCCTAGTGTATTTCTGAGTACACCAAGGACATACCATTTTCCTTCCCTTATGTTCGATTTGTCTGTACACAAGTTATGTTCCGGGTCAATTTGATCCAGTACAGTAAGTATCTAAATGTTGCTGAGAATGTCCTCTTTCAGATGCTCCTTTCCCACGGTTGATAGCCTCAACCATTCAAAAGCCAAAGTAATACATCCATCAGATTGAAAAACTCAGTTTAGCTCAACCTCAGATCAGTGTTAATTCTGAACTTCATAGGGAAATCATACCTATTGTCACGTCCTGACCTTAGAGATCCTTTTTATGTCTCTGTTTTGGTTGGTCAGGGAGTGAGTTTGGGTGGGCATTCTATGTCTGGTGTTCTATGTTGTCCTTGTATTTCTATGTCTGGCCTGATATGGTTCTCAATCAGAAGCAGCTGTCATTCATTGTCTCTTATTGAGAATCATATTTAGGTAGCCTGTTCCCACCTGTGTTTGTGGGAGGTTGTTTCTGGTTTAGTGTTTGTTTTCACCTTTCTGGACTGTTAGTTTGTCGTGTTTGTTATTTTGTTATTAGTATTCGTATTTCATTAAAAGTAATTATGAGTACTTACCACGCTGCACCTTGGTCCTCTTCTTCTCCTCCAGAAGACAAGCGTTACAGAACCACCCACCACCAAAGGACCGGAGTCTCCCTCCTGTCCGGAGCAGCCGGAGTCTCCCTCCTGTCCGGAGCAGCCGGAGTCTCCCTCCTGTCCGGAGCAGCCGGAGCCGTCAGTCAGGAGCTGCCGGAGCCGCCCGTCAGTCAGGAGCCGCCGGAGCCGCCCGTCAGTCAGGAGCCACCCGTCAGTCAGGAGCTGCCGGAGCCGCCCGTCAGTCAGGAGCCACCCGTCAGTCAGGAGCTACCGGACCCGCTAATCAGTCAGGAGCTGCCGGAGCCGCCCTTCACTCCGGCGCCGCCGGAGTCTCCTGCCGGTCCGGCGCTGCCGGAGTTGCCCGTCTATTCGGGGCACGCTGCAAGGGTCCCCAGTCTGGGGTCGGCGGTAAGGGTCCCCGCTCCAGAGGTGCCACTTAAGTGGGCCAAGACTAAGGTGGGGCGGGGTCCACGTCCCGCACCAGAGCCGCCACCGCGGTGAAATGCCCACCCAGACCCTCCCCTATAGGAGGTGGGCAAACAAGGAAAGGGTTAATTTAGGGCTGTGTATTGGGGCGGCAGGTAGCCTAGTGGTTAGAACGCTGGGCCAGAAAGGGTGCTGCATCGAATCCCCGAGCTGACAAGGTAAAAATCTGGCCTTCTTCCCCTTAACAAGGCAGTTAACCCACTGTTCCCTGGTAGGCCATCATTGCAAATAAGAATTTGTTCTTAACTGACTTGCATAGTTAAATAAAAAATATCTAAAATAAACAAATATTGGCAGGGACCACACAATATGATACGAAAAGTATTCAGACGTCTTGACTTTTTCCACACATTCTAAAATTGACTAAATTACACACAATACCTCATAATGACAAAGCAACAACAGGTTTTTAGAAATGTATTAAAAAAAAATAGAAACCCAATGGTCGCTCTGACAGAGCTCCAAAGTTCCTCTGTGAAGATGGGAGAACCTTCCAGAAGGACAACCATCTCTGCAGCACTCCACCAATCAGGCCTTTGTGGTAGAGTGGCCAGACGGAAGCCACTCCTCAGTAAAAGGCACAGCCCGCTTGGAGTTTTTCAAAAGGCATCCAAAGACTCTCAGACTGTGAGAAACAAGATTCTCTGGTCTGATGAAACCAAGATTGAACTATTATACCTGAATGCCAAGTCGTCACATCTGGAGGAAACCTGGCACTATCCCTACGGTGAAGCATGGGGGTGGCAGCATCATGCTTTGTGGATGTTTTTCAGTTGAAGGGAGACTAGTCAAGATTGAGGGAAAGATGAACGGAGCAAAGTACAGAGAGATCCTTGAAGAAAACCTGCTCCACAGTGCTCAGGACCGCAGACTGGGACAAAGGTTTACCCTAAGCACACATCCAAGACAACACAGGAGTGCCTTAGGGACAAGTCTCTGAATGTCCTTGAATGCCCAAAGCCAGAGACCGGTCTTGAACCCAATCGAACCTCTCTGGAGAGATAGAAATTTTATTTTTCACAAAGTCTGCTGCCTCAGTTTGTATGATGGCAATTTGCATATACTCCAGAATGTTATGATCAGATGAATTGCAATTAACTGCAAAGTCCCTCTTTGCCATGAAAATGAACTGAATCCCCAAAAAACATTTCCACTGCATTTCAGCCCTGCCACAAAAGGACCAGCTAACATCATGTCAGTGACTCTCTCATTTACACAGGTGTGAGTGTTGACGAGGACAAGGCTGGAGATCACTGTCATGCTGATTGAGTTCGAATAACAGACTGGAAGCTTCAAAAGGAGGGTGGTGCTTGGAATCATTGTTCTTCCTCTGTCAACCATGGTTACCTGCAAGGAAACACGTGCCGTCATCATTTCTTTGCACAAAAAGGGCTTCACAGGCAAGGATATTGCTGCCAGTAAGATTGCACCTAAATCAACCATTTATCGAATCATCAAGAACTTCAAGGAGAGCGGTTCAATTGTTGTGAAGAAGGCTTCAGGGCGCCCAAGGAAGTCCAGCAAGTGCCAGGACCGTCTCCTAAAGTTGATTCAGCTGCGGGATCGGGGCACCACCAGTACAGAGCTTGCTCAGGAATGGCAGCAGGCTGGTGTGAGTGCGTCTGCATGCACAGTGAAGCGAAGACTTTTGGAGGATGGCCTGGTGTCAAGAAGGGCAGCAAAGAAGCCACTTCTCTCCAAGAAAAACATCAGGGACAGACTGATATTCTGCAAAAGGTACAGGGATTGGACTGCTGAGGACTGGGGTAAAGTCATTTTCTCTGATGAATCCCCTTTCCGATTGTTTGGGGCATCCGGAATAAAGCTTGTCCGGAGAAGACAAGGTGAGCCCTACCATCAGTCCTGTGTCATGCCAACAGTAAAACATCCTGAGATCATTCATGTGTGGAGTTGCTTCTCAGCCAAGGGAGTGGGCTCACTCACAATTTTGCCTAAGAACACAGCCATGAATAAAGAATGGTACCAACACATCCTCAGAGAGCAACTTCTCCCAACCATCCAGGAACAGTTTGGTGACGAACAACGCCTTTTCCAGCATGATGGAGCACCTTGCCATAAGGCAAAAGTGATAACTAAGTAGCTCGGGGAACAAAATATCGATATTTTGGGTCCATGGCCAGGAAACTCCCCAGACCTTAATCCCATTGAGAACTTGTGGTCAATCTTCAAGAGGCGGATGGACAAACAAAAACCCACAAATTCTGACAAACTCATTGATTTTGCAAGAATGGGCTGCCATCAGTCAGGATGTGGCCCAGAAGTTAATTGACAGCATGCCAGGGCGGTTTGAGGAGATCTTGAAAAAGAAGGCTCAACACTGCAAATATTGACTCTTTGCATCAACTTCATGTAATTGTCAATAAAAGCCTTTGACACTTATGAAATGCTTGTAATTATACTTCAGTATTCCATAGTAACATCTGACAAAAATATCTAAAGACACTGAAGCAGTAAACTTTGTGGAAATTATTATTTGTGTCATTCTCAAAACTTTTGGCCACGACTGTAGATTGATGAGGGGAAAAAACAATTTAATCCATTTTAGAATAAGGATGTAACGTAAAACATTTTGGTGAAAAAGTCAAGGGGTCTGAATAATTTCCGAAAGCGTTGTAGGTCACGATTCGGTACATATGGCTGTTCTGTATTCAATACTTAATTAAATTGGCAATAAGAAAAACTTTTGCCTGGTTAATCTGCTCCTCTAGTAATTGTCAGAATATATCTGTTGTCAACTCTCACTTCTATTATGTTGTTTTTATTGTTATTGACATCAACCCTCACTTCTGTTTTTAACAGAGAAAAGGAGTGGAAAGTGGAGAAATGTATCCATTAAGTAAGTTTACCATTTGACAGATTTCAAGCTGCAGTCTGTTATTGGTCCATCCATTTTATTTGTTTTAAATTAATGATACATGCCCATTGATTCATCAAGAGTATAACAATTCTCAACTGTATTGATTTTATTGCAAAGCCCTACAACTATCCTCAGGCCTCGGGACAATGATATGTTTTAGTGTTTGCTATTACAGTTGGTAAACAGAGATAACGGACTGAAACCAACGTGTTTGTTTCGACACCATATAGATCTGAATGTACACCTAAATGTAGTTTTCTGCCCTCAAACTGGAATATTATTACATATTTTTGTCTTTATTGGAGATAGAGACAGTAACCAGGTTCCCATCCAACCTTTTTATGCGAGTACAGTACATGTCGGATATAGAACATTTCATGACAGTCCCGATGGAAACCGCTAATTTGTCTGTTAACTTTCCAAATGTCGATAAAAACAAAATACTCTAAACAAGGTGTGATGTTTTTGTGTCTGTAAAATGAATAATGCGAGAAATGGCGGTGGAAACGCATTTTTGATATAGTAACCATCATCATATCTAAGTGAATTTGGGAGTCACGCGATGACATGTGTGGTCCTCCCACTACGACTCAGGAAACGATGCAGTTTATTAGGCTGCAGATTAAATAAATTATGATGAATTTCACAGTGTGGTGAAAGTGCACGGTGAAAAGCTTGATGCTCTTTTATATATCGAAGGTCTTATTCTGGTGACATGATGAATAATGTTTGGCTGCCGTTTGACAAATAAAAATATATTTTGTCCATAATAATCTCATTGTGTAGACTATACCCGCACTGTATCTAAACTGTTGGCTAGAGCGCACGTGCCAAGACCAGAGTGGGCACATTCGATATATAATGTCATTTTTTGGGGGACAAAACCATCAGTAGAGTTGAAAATGTGATGGAACATCAGGCAGTGGCCACAACTGCTACACCACCCCAGCCCACATATTAGTCAAATTATACGGTGCATTCAGAAAGTATTCAGACCCCTTGACTTTTTCCACTTTTTGTTAAGTTAGACTTATTCGAAAATTGATTCAATTAATTGTTTTTTGTGAGTTGGGGTGGGCATTCTATGTTTTTCATTCTATGTTTTGTATTTCTATGTGTTTGGCCTGGTATGGTTCCCAATCAGAGGCAGCTGTCTATCGTTGTCTCTGATTGAGAACCATACTTAGGTAGCCTTTTCCCACCTGGTGTTTGTGGGTAGTTGTTTCCTGTTTTCTGTTGTGTGTCTGCACCAGCCAGAACTGTTTCGGTCGTTCTCTTTGTTATTTTTGTTATTTCAGTGTTCATTAAATAAATATGGACACGTACCACGCTGCACCTTGGTCCTCTCCTTCCGACAGCCGTTACAATAATGACAAAGCGAAAACGGGTTTTTCGATTTTTTTTGCAAATTTATAATAAAAAATAAACATAAATACCTTATTTACATAAGTATTTAGACCGTTTGCTATGAGACTCAAGATTGAGCTCAGGTTCATCCGATTTCCGTTGATCATCCTTGAGATGTTTCCTTAACTTGATTGGATTCCACCTGTGGTCAATTCAATTGATTGGACATTTGGAAAGACACACCAGTTGACTGCATATCAGAGAGAGAAAAAAAGACATGAACTCTGTAGAGTTCCAAGACAGGATTGTGTCAAGGCACAGATCTGGGGAAGGTTACCAAAAACATTATGCAGCGTTAAAGGTCCACAAGAACATAGTGAACATCATTCTTTTTTTTTACTCCCTTTTTCGTGGTATCCAATTGTTAGTAGTTACTGTCTTGTCTCATCACTGCAACTCCTGTACAGACTCGGGAGAGGCGAAGGTCGAGAGTCATGCATCCTCCGAAACACAACCCAACCAAGTCACGCTGCTTCTTAACACAGCGCGTATCCAACCCGGAAGCCAGCCGCACCAGTGTGTCAGAGGAAATACCGTACACCTAGCGACCTGGTCAGCGTGCACTGCACCCGCCACAGGAGTCACTAGTGCATGATGAGAAAAGGATATCCCTGCCGGACAAACCCTCCCTAACCCGGACGACGCTGGGCCAATTGTCGCCGCCCCATGGCCTCCTGGTCGCGGCCGGCTGTGACAGAGCCTGGGCTCGAACCCAGAGTCTCTGGTGGCACATGCAGTGCCTTAGACCACTGCGCCACCCTAGAGGCCGCCTCCATCATTCTTAAATGGAAGAACCACCAAGATTCTTCCTAGAGCTGGCCGCCCAGCCAAACTGAGCAATCGGGGGAGAAGGGCCTTGGTCAGGGAGGTGACCATGAACCAAATAAAGGTGTGCCAAGCTTGTAGCGTTATACCCAAGAAGACTAGAGGCTGTAATTGCTCACAAAGGTGTGTTATCAGTTGATGTTATTCTTCAATAACACAAACCCCAAAGCAAATCGGGGACAAAAATGTATTTATTTGAAAAGGACAAATCATAGATGTTATGCTGGGAGGTAGACGGTAGATGTTCATTCCCCCTGTCCTCAGCCTTTCTCCACAGAACAAAGAAACAGGATGCCACTTATTTACATTTAAGTCATTTAGCAGACGCTCTTATCCAGAGCGACTTACAAATTGGTGCATTCACCTTATGACATCCAGTGAAACAGCCACTTTACAATAGTGCATCTAAATCTTTTAAGGGGGGGGGGGGGGGGGGGGTCAGAAGGATTACTTTATCCTATCCTAGGTATTCCTTAAAGAGGTGGGGTTTCAGGTGTCTCCGGAAGGTGGTGATTGACTCCGCTGTCCTGGCGTCGTGAGGGAGTTTGTTCCACCATTGGGGTGCCAGAGCAGCGAACAGTTTTGACTGGGCTGAGCGGGAACTGTACTTCCTCAGTGGTAGGGAGGCGAGCAGGCCAGAGGTGGATGAACGCAGTGCCCTTGTTTGGGTGTAGGGCCTGAAGGTACTGAGGTGCCGTTCCCCTCACAGCTCCGTAGGCAAGCACCATGGTCTTGTAGCGGATGCGAGCTTCAACTGGAAGCCAGTGGAGAGAGCGGAGGAGCGGGGTGACGTGAGAGAACTTGGGAAGGTTGAACACCAGACGGGCTGCGGCGTTCTGGATGACTTGTAGGGGTTTAATGGCACAGGCAGGGAGCCCAGCCAACAGCGAGTTGCAGTAATCCAGACGGGAGATGACAAGTGCCTGGATTAGGACCTGCGCCGCTTCCTGTGTGAGGCAGGGTCGTACTCTGCGGATGTTGTAGAGCATGAACCTACAGGAACGGGCCACCGCCTTGATGTTAGTTGAGAACGACAGGGTGTTGTCCAGGATCACGCCAAGGTTCTTAGCACTCTGGGAGGAGGACACAATGGAGTTGTCAACCGTGATGGCGAGATCATGGAACGGGCAGTCCTTCCCCGGGAGGAAGAGCAGCTCCGTCTTGCCGAGGTTCAGCTTGAGGTGGTGATCCGTCATCCACACTGATATGTCTGCCAGACATGCAGAGATGTGATTCGCCACCTGGTCATCAGAAGGGGGAAAGGAGAAGATTAATTGTGTGTCGTCTGCATAGCAATGATAGGAGAGACCATGTGAGGTTATGACAGAGCCAAGTGACTTGGTGTATAGCGAGAATAGGAGAGGGCCTAGAACAGAGCCCTGGGGGACACCAGTGGTGAGAGCACGTGGTGAGGAGACAGATTCTCGCCACGCCACCTGGTAGGAGCGACCTGTCAGGTAGGACGCAATCCAAGCATGGGCCGCGCCGGAGATGCCCAACTCGGAGAGGGTGGAGAGGAGGATCTGATGGTTCACAGTATCGAAGGCAGCCGATAGGTCTAGAAGGATGAGAGCAGAGGAGAGAGAGTTAGCTTTAGAAGTGCGGAGCGCCTCCGTGATACAGATAAGAGCAGTCTCAGTTGAATGACTAGTCTTGAAACTTATAACCCCCCACCCTAGCCTGGGATTGACCAATAGGAAGTCCTTGCAGTACGACATTCCACAGATGTTAACAGCTGTTGAACTGAGACACATCTATTTCCATGAACAATTCCCTATTGACCATTAGTACTCTATTTCGTTTTTAGTACTCTCGTCCTCTTATCCTCTGCGCTGTGTATTTATCTTCAAAATATTCTTATAGGTGCTTCGACAAAGGACTGAGTAAAGGGTCTGAATACTTACGTAAATGTGATATTTGAGTTTTACATTTTTTATAAATATGCACAAAATTAGAAAAAACAGTTTTTTCTTTGTCATTAATGGGGTATTATGTGTAGATTGATGGGGGAATTAGATATATTACTTTTTTTCCCAATTTCGTGATATCCAATTGGTATTTACAGTCTTGTCCCATCGCTGCAACTCCCGTACAGACTCGGGAGAGGCGAAGGCCGAGAGCCATGCATCCTCCAAAACATGACCTGCCTTGACACACTGCTTGCTTAACCCGGAAGCCTGAGTGACCTGAAGTCGGCGTGCATACGCCTGGTGTAACGGCAGCCTTCACTCTCTTCACTAGAAGAGGGGGTGAAACAGGGATCAGACCAACACGCAGCGTAGCCAGTGCTCAACATGTTTAATACGACCGATAAACGTGAACACTTAACAAATACAAAATAATAAATGTGGCAAACCGATACAGCCCTATCTGGTGCAGAGAAAACACAAAGACAGGAAACAACCACCCACAAAATCCCAACACAAAACAAGCCACCTATATATGATTCTCAATCGGGGACAACGATTGACAGCTGCCTCTGATTGAGAACCATATTAGGCCGAACACAGAAACAGACAAACTAGACACACAACATAGAATGCCCACCCAGCTCACGTCCTGACCAACACTAAAACAAGCAAAACACATAAGAACTCTGGTCAGGACGTGACACCTGGCCGCCACAAGGAGTCGCTAGAGCGCGATAGGACAAGGACATCCCTGCCGGCCAAACCCTACCCTAACCCGGACGATGCTAGGCCAATTGTGCGCAGCCTCATTGGTCTACCAGTTGCGGCCGGCTGCTACACAGCCCGGGATCGAACTCGGCTCTGTAGTGACGCCTCTAGCACTGCGATGCAATGCCTTAGGCTGCTGCGCCACTCTGGAGGCTCGGGAAAAAAATATTTAATACATTTTAGAATAAGGCTGTAAGGTAACAAAATGTGGAAAAGTCAAGGGGTCTGAATACTTTCCGAATGCACTGTAAATACTATATTTGAATTATTGAACTATTCATTAATTGGTCCACAAGTCAAACTGACAGATAGTTGAGAATGTCATAGTGTGAACTTCACCTGCAACATCACTGATAATGTGCAAAATGTAGAAAGTTTAAACTTTTTCACTTTGCACTGCCCGCCAGAATCATATCACCTATGCATGGTTACCTCGCTAACGTTACCACAAGTTGCTCTCTGTTGATAATGAATTACTTCTGCCATTTTGTCACCTCGCCTTTTCTCGCTGATATCATATCAAATCAAATCAAATGATAGTGGGACATCGGTCAGCATTGATAATCATTAACTATATGTTCTCTTCCTGACTAAAATCTGTTTCTTTATAGTTAATGTACATGCCAATAAACGTGGTAAGTAGTATTTGTATGTGATCGTTTAAAGCTTCTGTTTGCTCATGTTTCATGTCCAAAATCGGAAGAACTTCCGTTTCTAATAGAATAATCTGTTTTCTTATGTCTGCAGAATGTCTCAAGCAACACCTAGGTAAGCATTGTGTGTGTGTGTGTGTGTGTGTGTGTGTGTGTGTGCTTCATGGCGTTATAGACTATAACACAAGCTGTTATAATGTTACTGTCACGATCGTGTTGACATGAACGAGAGGACCAAGGCGCAACATGATTTGGATACATCTTCTTTTTAATAACGACGAAGATGAACACGACACACTATTATAACAATAACGAAAAAACAACAAACGATCGTGAAAACTTCAAACGTAAGTGCACACACAAACTACTTACGTTGAACTATACATATACACAAACAATGACCCACAAACAGCTAAAGCCCATGGCAGCCTTAAATATGGCTCCCAATTAGAGACAACCGAAATCAGCTGTCTCTAATTGAGAACCCATTCCGGCCACCATAGACTTTCCTAGAACTACACCCAACATAGACACAGCTAGACACATACACTCAACACCAAACCCATATACTACACCAACAACCCCTTTACCATAGAATCACCCAATACCAACAAAACACAAACATTCCCCATGTCACACCCTGACCTAACTAAAATAATAAAGAAAACAAAGAATACTAAGGCCAGGGCGTGACATAACCCCCCCCTTAAGGTGCGAACTCCGGGCGCACCATTACACAGTCTAGGGGAGGGTCTGGGTGGGCTTCCATCCATGGTGGCGGCTCCGGCTCTGGTCGTAGTCCCCACAGTCCCTAACCGCCTCCTTAACTTCCTCCAAATGACCCCCCTCCACATTAACCACACTGCATTAAGGGGCAGTTCCGGACTAAGGGGCAGTACCAGGGTAAGGGGCAGTACCAGGGTAAGGGACAGTACCAGGGTAAGGGACAGTACCAGGGTAAGGGACAGTACCAGGGTAAGGGACAGTACCAGGGTAAGGGACAGTACCAGGGTAAGGGACAGTACCAGGGTAAGGGACAGCACCAGGCTGAGGGACTGCAGCACCGGACTGAGGGACTGCAGCACCGGACTGAGGGACTGCAGCTCCGGACTGAGGGACTGCAGCTCCGGACTGAGGGACTGCAGCTCCGGACTGAGGGACTGCAGCTCCGGACTGAGGGACTGCAGCTCCGGACTGAGGGACTGCAGCTCCGGACTGAGGGACGGCCCATGGCTGGCTGACTGATCTGGCCGCTCATGGCTGGCTGACGGATCTGGCCGCTCATGGCTGGCTGACGGATCTGGCTGCTCATGGCTGGCTGACGGATCTGGCTGCTCATGGCTGGCTGACGGATCTGGCTGCTCATGGCTAGCTGACGGATCTGGCTGCTCCTGTCTGATTGGCGGCTCTAGCAGATCCTGTCTGGTTGGCGGCTCTGGCAGATCCTGTCTGGTTGGCGGCTCTGGCAGATCCTGTCTGGTTGGCGGCTCTGGCAGATCCTGTCTGGTTGGCGGCTCTGGCAGATCCTGTCTGACGGACGGCTCTAGCGGCTCCTGTCTGGCTGGCGGCTCTAGCGGCTCCTGTCTGGCGGACGGCTCAGTAGGCTCATGGCAGACGGGCGGCTTTGCAGGCTCATGGCAGACGGGCGGCTTTGCAGGCTCATTGCAGACGGATGGCTCAGATGGCGCTGGGGAGACGGATGGCTCAGATGGCGCTGGGAAGACGGATGGCTCAGATGGCGCTTGGCAGACGGGCAGTTCAGTCATCGCTGTGCAGACGGCAGACTCCTGCCGGCTGAGGCGCACTGTAGGCCTGGTGCGTGGTGCCGGGACTGGTGGCACCGGGCTGGGGACACGCATCTCAGGGCTAGTGCGGGGAGAAGGAACAGGGCATACTGGACCCTGGGGACGCACATTAGGCCTAGTGCGTGGGGCCGGAACTGGTGGTACCGGACTGGGGACACGCATCTCAGGGCTAATGCGGGGAGCAGCAACAGGATGCACAGGACTCTGGAAACGCACAAGAGGCTTAGTGCGTGGTGCCGGAATTGGTGGTACCGGGCTGGAGACACGCACCATAGGACGAGTGCGTGGAGGAGGAACAGGGCTCTGGAGACACACTGGAAGCCTGTTACGTGGTGTATGTACTGGTGGCACTGAACTGGGGCGGGGAGGTGGCGCCGGAAATACCGGACCGTGCAGGCGTATTGGCTCCCTTGAGCATTGAGCCTGACCAACCTTACCTGGTTGAATGCTCCCCGTTGCCCGACCAGTGCGGGGAGGTGGAATAACCCGCACCGGGCTATGTAGGCGAACCGGGGACACCATGCGTAAGGCTGGTGCCATGTAAACCGGCCCGAGGAGACGCACTGGTGGCCAGATATGTAGGACCGGCTTCATGACATCCGGCTCAATACTCAATCTAGCCCTGCCAGTGCGGGGAGGTGGAATAACCCGCACCGGGCTATGCACACGTACAGGAGACACCGTGCGCTCTACTGCGTAACACGGTGTCTGCCCGTACTCTCGCTCTCCACGGTAATTACAGGGAGTAGGCGCAGGTTTCCTACCTGACTTCGCCACTCTCCCTTTAAGCCCCCCCCCAAAGAAATTTTTGGTGTTTTCCCACAGGCTTCCTACCGCTTCGTCGTGCTGCCTCCATTCGCCGGTATCCCTCCTCGCACTGCGCCAGAGAATCCCAGGCGGGCTCCGGCACTCTCCCTGGGTTGATCGCCCACCTGTCGATCTCCTCCCACGTAGTGTAGCCCAGATCCTTTGTAGGTTCCTTTTCCTGCCTCCGAGCTAGCTCCTCATATCGCCGCCTCTCTGCTTTCGCTGCCTCCAGCTCAGCTTTGGGGCGGTTATATTCTCCTGGTACCTCCCGGTCTAAAATTTCCTCCCATGTCCATGAATCCTTGTATTGCTCCTGTTGCCGCTGGTCATGTTGCTTGGTCGTATATAGGTGGGTCATTCTGTCACGATCGTGTTGACATGAACGAGAGGACCAAGGCGCAACATGATTTGGATACATCTTCTTTTTAATAACGACGAAGATGAACACGACACACTATTATAACAATAACGAAAAAACAACAAACGATCGTGAAAACTTCAAACGTAAGTGCACACACAAACTACTTACGTTGAACTATACATATACACAAACAATGACCCACAAACAGCTAAAGCCCATGGCAGCCTTAAATATGGCTCCCAATTAGAGACAACCGAAATCAGCTGTCTCTAATTGAGAACCCATTCCGGCCACCATAGACTTTCCTAGAACTACACCCAACATAGACACAGCTAGACACATACACTCAACACCAAACCCATATACTACACCAACAACCCCTTTACCATAGAATCACCCAATACCAACAAAACACAAACATTCCCCATGTCACACCCTGACCTAACTAAAATAATAAAGAAAACAAAGAATACTAAGGCCAGGGCGTGACAGTTACGTGTTACCATTACAAAATGCTGTATGTTTATCCCCTTAGATTCTGTGAACAAAAATAAGTATCATGGTGAGTACAAAAGAAATCCATCAGACAGCGGGAAAGTGTTTGTGTGTGTGTGTCTGTGTGAGTGGTTTTTGGTTGTAATGCTGAGAATTTCTGTAATTGACTGTCACGACTTCTGCCGAAGTTGATGCCTCTCCTTGTTCGGGCGGTGCTCGGCAGTCGACGTCGCCAGTCTTCTAGCCATCGCCGATCCATTTTTTTATTTTCCATTTGTCTTGTCTTGTTTTTCCACACACCTGGTTCTCATTTCCCTCATTATGTGTTGTGTATTTAACCCTCTGTTTCCCCCATGTCTTTGTGTGGTATTGTTTATTCTGTTTCATGTTATGTGCACGTTAGTCTGTTACGCTGGGGTTATTGTCACGCCCTGACCTTAGAGAGCCTTTTTATTTCTCTATTTGGTTAGGTCAGGGTGTGATTTGGGTGGACATTCTAGTTTTTCTATTTCTTTGTTTGGCCGGGTATGGTTCCCAATCAGAGGCAGCTGTCTATCATTGTCTCTGATTGGGGATCATACTTAGGCAGCCGTTTCCACCTTTAGTTTGTGGGATCTTGATTTTGTATAGTTACTGTGTAGCATGCAGAACGTTACGTTTGTTTATATATATATATATTTTTTTTTGGTGTTCATCAAATAAAGAAAGATGTACGCTTACTACGCTGCACCCTGGTCTCCTCATTCCATCAAAGAACGTAACAGTTATGTTAACCTAAATTGTTATTTTGTGTTTATTTTGTTGTGTGCTTTTGGTTCGCCTAAATAAAAGGCTCCGTTGGCTACCCAATATCTGCTCTCCTGCACCTGACTCCCTTACAGCCATTTTACGCATGCCTGACATTGACAGATACTTGTTGTAATCCCTTTTGATGTTTGATGCTTGAAATTATAGTCGACTAGATGTTTTATAACTGTATGATTATATAACCAAAAAACAGTCTAATTTACAATCCCTGAATACTATTTGAACCATCATTTGTTCCATTCCATTCCAGTTCCTATCACCCTAATCCCTGAAACAGCACATTATTCTCTAAATGTGGAAAGACAAACACTTACAAAAGAGAAGGAAGAACAGAGATTAAAAAGTCATGCTGTCCCGGGAAATCTGCAAATAACAGGGACATCTTACTTTGTTGTGGATGTGGAACAATCATGGATTGTAAGAGTGGTCAAGATGTCCATCAACAAGGAGAAGAAAGTAAGGTTTGGACCTAAAGATGGTGCCTGGACTCTGAGATGTGTGGAGGGTAAAGTAAGAGTTTATGATGGGACTTTTGTTTCTCTCTTCTGCACTGATAAAGATAATAAGTTGAAGAGGGTTGGGGTATTTGAAGATTATGAGAAGAATATAGTTTCCTTAACAACATGACCAACAGTGATAATACTCATATCTACTCTTATGTAGAATGCAACTTCCCAGATGAACCCCTTCATCCAATCTTTAGTGCAAGCTCAACCCTCAGGATCATTCATCATTCAGGTGCTAATGTTCAGCGTGGAGAACGTCAAGAGGTTCAGCGTGGAGAACGTCAAGAGGTACAGCGTGGAGAACGTCAAGCGGTTCAGCGTGGAGAACGTCAAGAGGTTCAGAGTGGAGAACGTCAAGAGGTTCATAGACCTAGAAGTGACTCAATAGGATAGATGATAGCAATGTTATCAACCTATTGTTTCCACCAATCCAACCAGATCAGATCACTTTAAGAAAGAGAGAGGAAAGAAGAATTCAAAGTAGTTCAAACAGGACCCAGGTGTGAACCAATCCCTGCCTGACTGGAAGGGAAAGATGAAAACCAGCAGTACCTAGAGGGACATATTTAAGTATCCCTGGTCTAATGCATTGGCCAATGATATGATCATTATTGACTGTATTGGTGGTCACAAAGCGCTGCTGTGAATCTCTGAAATCTTATTTCTGTCAGTAATTGACGTTTGGTCAATGGGTGCTTTGCCTTTTGAAGCATTTGTCCAGGCAGCTTCTATGTATCCACTTTACCTGTTCCTTTGTTCACTTTTTTACCTGTTTTGTAGAGGACCGTTGTAATGCAAGGGCACATTTCTGCCAAAGCAGACTATAAAGTATCTTCAAAGCCCCTAACTAGACCATCATATCTTTACAGTAAGCTATGTGCTAAAATGCATGGGAATGATGTCAATGTGCTAAATGTCCCTGTAAAATGTGCCAAATATGCGTATATTATATGATAATAAAATATAATTTTGTTCATTGCATTGTTTGATTGTTGGAGAGTTATTACTGTTATATATCACTACTGTACTGTGTTGGGGGTTTATCTGGGATAGAGTTGTTCCTAGATGCTGAGCTGAGGTCAATTGAGCATTTCCCCAGTGTAGTTAAAGGTGAGGATTTGGGAAGGATAGGCTGGTCCTGGTTCAGTGTGCCTCGGCGTCATGCGTGACGGCATGACTACCTGGAGGAAGGGGAGGGAAGGGAAATGGCATGGGAGTTGTGTGTGTGACAGTGAAGACCACTTAATTCCACCGGAGGTTATTCACAGAAAGTGATTTACTGGAGCGCCTGCGCGGCAAATCGTAACAGATAGAATGAGCAGACGAGTGGGCGACCTCAGCCCGAAGCAGGTGGACATTTTAGCCGAGGTAATTAAACTTTCCACTATAACATTTGATGTACTTTGTAGGCCTATATTCTAGCGTCTGCTTATTCAAGTTACTGTCGAAAAGGTTTTTGTCATATAGCCTATTCAGTGTATTCCTTCATTCCCCCCCCTCCCAACAATTCTTTATTTAGTTCGTTGTGTCAGTATTGTGTTGTCTCTTGCTGCTAGTTTCGGGAGCGGATTGAGGACATTCTCCCAGACCTTCCCGCGCAGCATGATCACTACCTGCTCCGCTGGCTCCGAGGTAAAATCAAAACTACATCTTTGTTCCCATAGTAACATGAGATAGTCCTACCCTGCATTTCTACAGGTTATATTTATATGTATTTGTTTTACCCGCAACATGAATTGCATACATTACAATATGATGGTAGGATGGTCATGTGTAAATCTCCTTTTTCTGAGATCAAATTAAAATAGGGTAGGACTATCTAACGTGCTTTTCAACATCTCTATTCCTACTTAAGCAGGCCTATGTTCCTCGTGGTGAATAGAAAGAGGGTGAAACATTTGTGCTGATACAGTAGTCTATGTCTGAGTAAAAGTAGACCTAAAGGCTTCATTATCTCACTGATGTAGTGGACATGGGCTTAGCCAACAGCACATGCTCTCAGTTTCTCTGACCCCTAGAGAGTGAACCCTACAGTGAAACGTGTTGTCCAACAATATGAGAACAGGTTATGTTGTGACAACCACATAGGACAAATGTACAGTAATAACTTTGCACTCTCTGACCACATAGGGAGCTAAATCACACAGGTAGCCTAGGCATTTGAGGAATTTTGACAAGTTGTTGTGTTTTGACTAACCGTCAATCCACAACCCTGTTTTCAAATTATATATGACTCCTATTCATGGTGGTGACATTTTTTGTAAATTTACAGTCAAATACAGTATTTTGTACATATGTTACCTGTTGCAGAGAGACACTAGTTTTCCAATCAGATTGGGTGTAAGGTATTGAGGTATTGTTAACTCACACTCAGCAGACCCAGTGGTAATGTAAGTGTTACAAATCGCCCAAAAATGTACATATTGCCACTTTAACAAATACTTAGTAGTCAAGTTTCGGAGCAAGTCTTTAAGGAAGGGAGATTTGTTTAACAATATATATAATTTTTTCATTTTTCACAAGCATCGCCCACAAAAAACATTAAGATAATGCCCCTTCTACACTCCCCTGTGTCTCCAGCATCAGCTCCCCCCCAATGATATCCTACAAAAAGTGTTCATTGTTTGAAGTAATGTTGTTGTTGTAAGATTGCAAACAGACTTGGCAGTTTTACTGTTATGGAGTCCAACTTTAAAGAGATTATTTTGTATACTTTTTAGCAAGTAGTTCTGAAAGTAGTGTTCACTTTTATACTACGTAACATACTGTATGTGCAGATATGTGCACCACATCATTGTTCGCTCTCTCGCTCTGCTGTGTGTACATGATGTGCATCTTGCTTGCTGTCACTCATATGGCGAGAGGTTGAAGCTCATTGGTTGAACTCAAATTGCTTGGGGGCTGGCCCACGTTGTGGAAAATGTAGGGAAAATAGCGCAGCACAGCTCCCAGAAAGACAGTCGCTTTCAAACTATGGATTTAGTAGATAATTGAGGTAAGACTGTAATTCTGCTCATATATTATGTATTTATGAACTACAAATCCAGTCCAAAGTGGGAGATTTAGTAGTAGCCAAAGTTCTGGAGCATGTCTTCAAGGAAGTAATTTATTTTTCAACAATATTATGCCCCTTCTTTTGCTGTAAAAAAGAGTGAAACAGTGCCCTCTATATCAAATACTAGCAAATACATTTGTCAACATAAATACAAAGAAACACACACACAGAGAGAAAATGAGAGGGGCGGTGAGGGGAAGAGAGAGAGAATCACCTGTGTGATACAAGATGCACCACTACATAATCAGAAACATGGATTGTTCTAAAACTTGTGTATAGGTAGCTGAAGACTCAAGTAAGATTTGGGGACTGCATCCATGTTTGTGTATCTAGAGACTGATCTCTAACGTTCCTGGCTGCCAGTGTGGCTTCTGCTCTGGTGACATCTGACATTCGGTCGCTTTGTTTTTGATAAGGTTTTGGAAGTAAACATCAGCTCATGGGGCACCTCGCTGGCCTGACCAATAGGGATGGACCGTGCGCCCTCTCCTCCTCCTGCCCTATGCCCACAAGAGCATATTTACTCAGCCAGTAGACCGGGTTTGGACAAACAAAGTAGGCTAAATATAAGATGACTTCCCAAACCTGATCTTTATAAAAGCGGGTGTACATTTACATAATTTAGCATGCGCTCTTATCCAGAGTGACTTACAGGAGCAATTAGGGTTAAGTATCTTGCTCAAGGGCACATCAACACATTTTTCACCTAGTCGGCTCAGGAATTCAAACTAGCAACCTTTCAGTTACTGGCCCAACGCTCTTAACCACTAGGCTACCTATATTCCAGTGGTCACCAACCGGTCGATCGTGATCGACTTGTCGATTTCCAAGGCATTTCTAGTTTTTGGCCAAACATTTCAGTAAAAAACCCAACGATAAAGCCTTGTGTTCCTATTTTTGTTATTAGTCTCGGGCAGCCTACAGCTGGCAAAACATTTAAAACAATGACTAGAGAAAGACTGTCAACAAATACACCAAAGATCTGATGTTTTTATGAGTGAGTTCATGTTTAAGTTCTTACTCAGCACTGTCAACACTTTGTATTCAACACGTTTATAAGCCATAAAATTCACGTTCTTCCTATTTCCACTCAGCGCTTCAACAAGCAGTGCAGCAGTAATGAATGAGTAGGAAAGTGTATCTATAGGTTTGTGTTGTTGTTATTATTAGCGACTTGGGTCTTTTTTAATATCAAGGAATATTTCACTTTCTCTGTTCATAGGAGTAACAACATGAATTTGTGCATGAGGCAGAAATAATGCGGTGCGACTCGAGTTTCCCCATCAGCTGGAAGACATTGTCCCTTTTTGGTCAGTGTCAGTGGAGGAAAGGAGAGCTGATGTTGATAGGTGGACCCTCAGTCTGCTGCTCTCTCCCTCTGCTGAGACTGACCATCAGATGCAGGCACCATCAGCCCAGTAAAATATAAAGCAAATCATTTAAATGTATGTTCACTCACCTGTGCCTCACAAGTAATACAACAAGGAATCTATTACATGTGTGATCATATAGCCTACCTCAAAGTAGAAATATAATTTAAAAAAATATACCGAACAACAATGCATTGGCAGGTAAATTCAAGCAAAGCCAGTATGCGGTGACAATGTAATGATCCTATAGCTTACTGCACAAACCTCATTTCTACTGTACTGTTTTTAATTGGTTCATGTTGCATAGGCTTCCATAATAAAAATGTGAGCGGTAGATCTCGGCATGCATTTTGATTATGGAAGTGATCTTGACTCAGAAAAGGTTGGCGACCACTGTTCTAGAAAATCATGTTTTAAGCAGCAAACAGTGAACATACTTCTGTCTATGACTGTATTTCATTGTCCAGCTTCTGTGCCACATTGAGAATGTGTGTGATTATTTTATTTTCTGTGGTTGGACAAAGGCTCTGATCAATTCAATAGAGCACTCAATTTCCTATTAGTCTCTTAGGGAAGTGTATTGACCTGTTGAATGAGGTAGGTGGACAGGTAGGGGAACAGGTCCAGTATCTGTAGCCTCCCCATAGACAACCAGGCATGCAGCTGGACACTTATCCTGTAATAGTCATTAGACAACACAGGGACCAGATTACTGCAACTAGGATGATGGTAGTGTACTCACTGTCTGTACACACAGGTGTGTGAGAACAATGTAGTTAAACACACATAGCAGTGTTGTAGTAGCTACTAGGTGCCATGCATTGGGGTTTGGGCTTTTATAACGTAGAAGATTAAAACTCATTCTGCAAATAATGTATCAGCATTCACTACAGGCAAGGTATGCCATTAAATAATAGCTATTAAATCATGTGTGTGTGCACGTTTGTGTCCATATGAGTTGACTCTTCCACGTAGTGGGCATTACTTCAAGGCAGATGGAATAGATCAATATTTGCGTTCTCCCTCATCCTGTGTTTTAGCCTTACAAAAGAAAGTTTATCAACTTATTCAACTGTGTCAGATTCGCTGTCTCACTGTCATTGGATGGTGTTACTATGTACCCTGTACACTATTTGCACTTAATTATATGAATAGCATTGGCCAACCTAAATTCAAGGCCATGACAATTCTATGGTCCATACTGTATGCTTAAAGAATATTTGCATAACCAAATTTCCATAGGTGAGTTTTTTCACTCAAGCATAATAATGATTTATTATGTGTCCATTTCGCGAAATTTGTCTTGCATTTGAAACTCAACAGCACAACATAAACATCACCAGGTATAGTGGCTCAGCGGCTTTAAGGCACTGTATCTCAGGGCTAGAAGTTTCACTACAGACACCCTGGTTCGAATCCATGCTGTATAACAACCGGCCGTGATTGGGAGTCCCATAGGGCGGTGCACAATTGGCCCAGCATCGTCCGGGATTGGCCGGTGTAGGCCATCATTGTAAATAACAATTTGTTCTAAACTGACTTGCCTAGTTAAATAAAGGTTACAAAAGGTTCCCATCAAAATTACATCAACGTCACACAAAAAAGAGATGACAATGCTTTGTAATGTTTCTCTAACAAGAAATTAGTATTAGTAAGAAGGTATTGTATTAGCCTATATTGCTCAATTTCATTTCATTTTTCTGAGTCTTACCCAAAATATCAGATGGGACAAAATGTTCAGCTGCCACTTTAAGGGCGGGAGGTGACCCTGGTAACATGGCCACTCGAGCCCTTTCTCTTGACCGAGGTTGGATATTCACACTTTCAAGCCTCAATAGCTTTCAAACCACTTGAGCCACAGACTCCAAATAAGTGTCATGATATTGGAAAAATTGTGCACAACATTGCACAGGTCTGATTTTCACGATATGGACATTCATTTGCTTTGCAAAGCTAATAAACATGTGGAAATGTGAGCAGCATTTTGTATTCCTAGTTCAATTAGTTAGGGAGCAAACTTTTTTTTACATTCAAATTTCAGTAGCTCCTTGCTCACTTCCTTGCTCACCTACTGACTTCAAACAAGGTTCAGAATGTCCACTCAGTTTTTTCAGCTGTATGTCATGTGTTCAGACTTTTGACTTTTTATTCGCAAATGCAAATGTAACGCACTGTAGAGCCCTGCAAATTGACCACCCGCCTACGTGTCTGGTCAAAACGACGTTCTTACCCGCCAATACATAAATCCACCTGCATTTAGCGTGTGTTAATGTTATGCCTGGTAATGAGAGTACATGCTTGGATGGCCATAATGATTGTCTGTTACATCTTGTTTTGTCTTATTCTGTATCATGACAGGAGTGTTGTTTTTCTTCTTTTCCAGCCCGAAGCTTCAATGTTCAGAAAGCAGAGGCGATGCTTAGAAAGGTGAGACCCTGTTTCAAGTGTTTGTTGATCTAACAAGGTCCTCCTGTACTCTCTGATATCTAAATACTGGCTAATTTCCTCAGGTTGACTTGTAATGAGAATTATTGACTGGACATAATAATGTCTACATATCCAATTTACCATGTGCATGTTAATATACACTGTGTATCCATGATGCATTACCCTGTATTTAATGAGTAACATGTGTTGTATTGATAAGAGAGACTAGAATGTAATAATAAAGATGGTGACATAACAAGGTGACTGTCTGGTGTCTGTAAGGTCTCCATGGTGATTGTTTAATAGAAACAATCTATTTCTATGGTTTTTTCTTTCTACATCAGCGGATTATAATATGGAACCCTGCGATCTGCATCTTCAAGCTACTTATTACACACACACACAGGAGATAATAAAGTATCAGTATAAGCCTCCTGATCCCTTCCCAGAGTGCACTGCTTCCAAAATGCTCCATTATATGTGTGTTCCCTTTTGTTCACAGTTCAAAGCCTTGAGGTTGTGTTTATCCAGAACTCCACATTATCCCACATTAAAAACACACACTTGAATCTTTTCAAAGCCAACATTTATTCAACATAACTCACTGCTAAAGGACTGTTCTGAACAAGCGTTTCTATCTCCTCTGTAGCATCTGGAGTTCAGGAAACACATGAAAGCAGACAGCATCATCGCTGACTGGAGGCCTCCTGAGGTGCCTGCCTGTCTGCCTGCCTGTCTGTCTGTCTGTGTCTGCCTGTCTGTGTGTGTGCCTGCCTTTCTGTTTGTCTGCCTGTCTGTGTGCCTGCCTGTCTGTCTGTCTGTGTCTGCCTGTCTGTGTGTGTGCCTGCCTTTCTGTTTCTCTGCCTGCCTGTGTGTGCCTGCCTGTGTGTGCCTGCCTGTCTGCCTGCCTGCCTGCCTGCCTGCCAGTGTGTGCCTGTCTGCCTGCCTGTGTGTGTGCCTGCCTTTCTGTCTGTCTGCCTGCCTGCCTGTGTGTGTGCCTACCTTTCTGTCTGCCTGCCTGCATGTGTGCCTGCCTGCCTTTCTGTTTGTCTGTCTGGTGAAAAAGTACAGCTCCGCCTGTAATAGAGTACAGCTACACTATTAGGACTACCAGTGTTATTACACAGTGTAATAACACAACACAGATGTTGATACAAACTACTGTCTTACACAATGCACATTATGATCATTTGTGTGGCTTTCCTCCTTTCTAGCATGGTATAGAGATAGAGTTATCTCAGATAGAGATTGGTATGATCAGATAGAGATTGGTATGGTCAGATAGAGATTGGTATGGTCAGATAGAGATAGAGATATCTCAGATAGAGATTGGTATGGTCAGATAGATAGAGATATCTCAGATAGAGATTGGTATGGTCAGATAGAGAGAGATATCTCAGATAGAGATAGAGATATCTCAGATAGAGATTGGTATGGTCAGATAGAGATTGGTATGGTCACAGAATTAAATAGAACAACTATAATATATCTGGGTTGTAAAATGGTGTAACGATTGTTCTCCTCCTCGTCTGAGGAGGAGCAGGGATCGGACCAAAACGCAGCTTTTGTGGAGTACATAATGAATTTATTCAAACAAGACGAACACGAAGCACACTTGAATAAATTACAAAATAACAAAAACGACGTAGACCGACCTGGACATGAGAACTTACATAACACGAAGAACGCACGAACAGGAACAGACTAAACAAACGAAACAGTCCCGTGTGGTACATACACAGACACGGAAGACAATCACCCACAAACAAACGGTGTGAACAGCCTACCTTAATATGGTTGAGAACCATATCAGGCCATAGAATGCCCACCCAGCTCACGTCCTGACCATACTAAACAAAGACAAAATAAAGGAAATAAGGTCAGGAACGTGACAAATGGTCTTGATTCTCAAGCTGTATGAGTTCTACTAATTATTATCGAGCTGTATGAGTTCTATAATACTGAGCGAAATATAAACGCAACATGTAAAGTGTTGGTCCCATGTTTCATGAGCTGAAATAACAGTTCCCAGGCATTTTCTTATATGCACAAAAAGCTTATTTCTCTAAAATGTTGTGAACAATTTTGTTTACATTCCTGTTAGTGAGCATTTCTCATTTTCCAAGATAATTCATCCATCTAACAGGTGTGGAATATCAAGAAGCTGATTAAACGGCATGATCATTACACAGGTCCACCTTGTGCTGGGGACAACAAAAAGCCACTCTAAAATGTGCAGTTTTGTCACACAACACAATGCCACAGATGTCTCAAGTTTTGAGGGAGCGTGCAATTGGCATGCTGACTGCAGGAATCTCCACCAGAGCTGTTGCCAGATATTTGAATGTTCATTTCTCAACCATAAACCGCCTATAACGTTGTTTTAGAGAATTTGACTGTACGTCCAACTGACCTCACAACCACAGATCACCTGTATGGCGTTGTGTGGGCGAGCGGTTTGCTGATGTCAACGTTGTGAACCGAGTGCCCCATGGTGGCGGTGGGGTTATGGTATGGGCAGGCATAAGCTACGGCCAGCGAACACAATTGCTTTCATCGATGACAATTTGAATGCACAGAGATACCGTGACAAGATCCTGAGGCCCATTGTCGTGCCATTCATCCGCCGCCATCAACTCATGTTTCAGCATGATAATGCATGGCCCCATGTCACAAGGATCTGTAATCTGTAATCTGTAAATTCCCAGTTCTTTCATGGTCTGCATACTCACCAGACATGTCACCCATTGAGCACTTTTGGGATGCTCTGGATTGACGTGTACGACAGCGTGTTCCAGTTCCCGCCAATATCCAGCAACTTCACACAGCCATTGAAGAGGAGTGGGACAACGCATTTCCACAGGCCACAATCAACAGCCTGATCAACTCTATGCGAAGGAGATGTCGCCCTGCATGAGGCAAATGGTTGTCACACCAGATACTAACAGGTTTTTTAATCCACGCCCCTACCTTTTTTCTTAAAGTATCTGTGACTAACAGATGCATATCTGTATTACCAGTCATGTGAAATCCACAGATTAGGGCCAAATTAATTTATTTCAATTGACTGATTTCCTTATATGAACTGTAAGTAAAATATTTGAAATTCTTGCATGTTGCATTTACATTTTTGTTCAGTATAATTAGTCCTGTCTAAATAAAATAATTCAAAATATTTCACCAGGGAGCATGACTTAGCCACAAAAGAGAATTTGCTTCTTTTATGAAAACTGCTGTTGATTGTTTCAAATCACAAGTGTGTTTGGGAAGCCGCAATTTGGGTTGTGTGCTTGGCAATAAGTCTAGCTGATTGAATTCTGGCTGTCAGTGAAAACCGTCTACAAAATGTGATAAGATAATGTGTTGTGAGTATAATTTAAAATGTTGAATGAAGACAAAGGGGAGGGGGGGGGGGGGGTGAAGATATGGTGCGTCTCCAGAATGCATATGTAGAAAAGTGCCCATTTGGCAATGTCTTATTTCTGATTGTCTTAACTCTCCACATACACAACACATTTTTTCTTCGCCTCGCGCATGTCAACAAAGTCTGTTTTTTATATCCGTTGCCACTGATAATTCCTCAGTATTTGAAAAATCTTGTTAACACTCCCGGCCTCGATAATCACCTAGCCTGAGTGTGAATTAGTAAAATATCATGATCTGATGATCCCATATATCCAGTGAAAACATCCTAAAACACAGCTTTCTGTTCCAAACTCATTGGCGCAGGAAACTTTGAGAGCCTGGAATAGCCTAGTTGATACATTGTTGCAAATTTGTTAGGACAGCTTCAGGCCAGACCCTGTGATAATTTGATACAATGCTGAATTCCACGAGCAATAGCTCAAGTCAAGACATATAGAATGGAAGGCAGACAGGTGAAGAGAGATGAATGTGATTCAAAGGATATTTTCTTCTGATTTTATTTGTCCGGTTTAGGTCTATTTATTTTACTTAGTTGATGAAGGACGTTATAGGCCTTCTGCTGCATTGATCTATAGGCTATCTCTGAGTTCCATGCTCTCATTTCTTTAGCCGCCAATGGATCACAATGTATCAATATGTCCATATGGCAGAAGCTAGTGCTCTCGCCATAGTTGAATTTTACTTAAGAGTGTTATGATTAAAACTTCTAGTTGGTCCCAATCCCGGATCCGGGAGCACCCTCATCAGTAAAAAAGCTGACTAGCATAGCCTAGCATAGCGCCACAAGTAAATACTAGCATCTAAATATCATGAAATCACAAGTCCAAGACACCAGATGAAAGATACACATCTTGTGAATCCAGCCATCATTTCTGATTTTTAAAATGTTTTACAGGGAAGACACAATATGTATTTCTATTAGCTAACCACGATAGCAAAAGACACAACTTTTTTTCCCACCATTTTTTTACTGCATAGGTAGCTATCACAAATTCGACCAAATAAAGATATAAATAGTCACTAACCAAGAAACAACTTCATCAGATGACAGTCTGATAACATATTTATTGTATAGCATATGTTTTGTTCGAAAAATGTGCATATTTCAGGTATAAATCATAGTTTTACATTGCAGCCACTATCACAACTCTCACCAAAGCAACTAGAATAACTACAGAGAGCAACGTGAATTACCTAAATACTCATCATAAAACATTTATGAAAAATACACAGTGTACAGCAAATGAAAGACAAAGATCTTGTGAATCCAGCCAATATTTCAGTTTTTTTAAGTGTTTTACAGCGAAAACACAATTTAGCATTATATTAGCTTACTACAATAGCCAACCACACAGCAGCATTGATTCATGCACGTTAGCGATAGCAAATAAACCAGCAAAAGATATTACATTTTTCACTAACCTTCTCAAAACTTCATCAGATGACAGTCCTATAACATCATATTACACAATACATATATTGTTTGTTCGAAAATGTGCATATTTAGCGGCACAAATCGTGGTTATACAATGAGAATAGTAGCCAAGCTGCAAACAAAATGTCGGGAGAAATCTTGGGAGAGGCACCTAATCTAATCAATAACTAATCATAAACTTGACTAAAAAATACAGGTTGGACAGCAAATGAAAGATACATTAGTTCTTAATGCAACCGCTGTGTTAGATTTTTAAAATTAACGTTACTACGACATACAGCGTGCGTTAAAGCGAGACCACACCGAAATTAATGGCGGAATAATAGTTTAACATTTTTCAACAGAACAACGAATTAACATCATAAATAGTTCTTACTATTTGATGAGCTTCCATCAGAATCTTGTGCAAGTTGTCCTTTGTCCAGAAGAATCGTTGCTCGGTTGTAGATTGTCGTCTTCAACTTTGTAATTAGCAGCAAACATTAGCCATGTGGCGAAGACGTGTCCAACTCACTATAACGCAGCACAAATGAAATACCGAAAATCACAATATACTGATATAAACTGATATAACTCGGTTTAAAATAACTACATTATGATGTTTTTAACACCTATATCGAATAAAATTAGAGACGGATATATCTAAAGCCTATAACGAGAGCTTTTCAGAATGCAATCCTGAGGTCTGTCTTGCGTCATGACGAACGTTGAAAAGATTGCACCCCCGGTTCCAAGAGCTTTTATACGGCCTCAGAACTACCCAGACACCCCATTCCAATTCTCACTGCTTACTGACATCTAGGGGAAGGCGTATGCAGTGCATGTAGACCCATAGATTACATGCAAATTTATAAACTGACCCTGGAACAGAGCCCCCGATTTCAGATTTTTCAGTTCCTGACAGGAAGTTTGCTACAAAATGAGTTCTGTTTTACTCACAGATATAATTCAAACGGTTTTAGAAACTAGAGAGTGTTTTCAATCCAATAGTAATAATAATATGCATATTGTACGAGCAAGAATTGAGTACGAGGCAGTTTAATTTGGGAACAAATTTTTACAAAGTCGAAATGGCGCCCCCCTATTGAGAAAAGGTTTTAACCACGTGACAATGATTTTCAGAAACTAAAATGTTATTATTGAAATTAAACTGTTCCATGAAAATGTGCATGCATTTGAAGTCAGAAGTTTACATACACTTAGGTTGGAGTGATTAAAACTTGTTTTTCAACCACTCCACAAATTTCTTGTAAACAAACTATAGTCTTGGCAAGTCAGTTAGAACATCTACTTTGTGCATGACACAAGTCATTTTTCCAACAATTGTTTACAGAGATTATTTCACTTAATCACAATTCCAGTGGGCCAGAAGTTTACATACACTAAGTTAACAGTCCCTTTAAACAGCTTGGAAAATTCCAGTAAATTATGTCATGGCTTTAGAAGCTTCTGATAGGCTAATTGACATCATTTGAGCCAATTGGAAGTGTACCTGTGGATGTATTTCAAGGCCTACCTTCAAACTCAGTGCCTCTTTGCTAGACATCATGGGAAAATCAAAAGAAATCAGCCAAGACCTCAGAAAAAAAATTGTGGACCTCCACAAGTCTGGTTCATCCTTGGGCGCAATTTCCAAATTCCTGAAGGTACCACGTTCATCTGTACAAACAATAGTACGCAAGTATAAACACCATGGGACCACGCAGCCATCATACCGCTCAGGAAGGAGACGTGTTCTGTCTCCTAGAGATGAACGTACTTTGGTTCGAAAAGTGCAAATCAATCCCAGAACAACAGCAAAGAACCGTGTGAAGATGCTGGAGGAAACAGGTACAAAAGTATCTATATCCACAGTAAAACAAGTCCTATATCGACATAAAAAAGTCAGACAGCGGTTTGCAACTGCACATGGGGATAAAGATCGTGTTTTTTGGAGAAATGTCCTCTGGTCTGATGAAACAAAAATAGAACTGTTTGGCCATAATGACCATCGTTATGTTTGGAAGAAAAAGGGGAAGGCTTGCAAGCCGCAGCATCATGTTGTGGGGGTGCTTTGCTGCAGGAGGGACTGGTGCACTTCACAAAATCATGAGGCAGGAAAATTATGTGGATATATTGAAGCAACATCTCAAGACACCAGTCAGGAAGTTAAAGCTTGGTCGCAAATGGGTCTTCCAAGTGGACAATGACCCCAAGCTTAATGTCTTAAGGACAACACGGTCAAAGCCCTGACCTCAATCCTATAGAAAATTTGTGGGCAGAACTGAAAAAGTGTGTGCGAGCAAGGAGGCCTACAAACCTGACTCAGTTACACCAGCTCTGTCAGGAGGAATGGGCCAAAATTCACCCGACTTATTGTGGGAAGCTTGTGGAAGGCTACCCGAAACGTTTGACCCAAGTTAAACTATTTAAAGCCAATGCTACCAAATACTAATTGAGTGTATGTTTTCTTCTGACCCACTGGGAATGTGATGAAAGAAATGAAAGCTGAAATAAATCATTCTCTCTACAATTATTCTGACATTTCACATTCTTAAAATAAAGTGTTGATCCTAACTGACCTAAGACAGGGAATCTTTACTAAGATTAAATGTCAGGAATTGTGAACAACGGAGTTTAAATGTATTTGGCTAAGGTGTATGTAAACTTCCTACTTCAACGGTATATATATTCATAACTGGCACGCAGATCGGTAGAAAAGGTAGGATAAATTGTAAGCTTCCCCAAACTTGAAAAAAACGGGCCCGCCTATGGAAATCAAAGGCCTGTCCAACTGATGCATTCTGGCGGCGTGTCTGACTGTATGATGTGGTTCCCCAGGTGATTGAACGGTATGTGTCCGGGGGAATGTGTGGGTACGACCTCGAGGGAAGTCCCATCTGGTACGATGTCATTGGGCCCCTGGACCCCAAAGGTCTGCTCCTGTCCTGCACCAAACAGGACTTCATGAGGACCAAGATCAGAGACACAGAGATGCTCCGCAGAGAGTGTCAGAAACAGACAGAGAAGGTACACTTTGAACTACCATGCTTTTATACAGTATGTATGACAATATTAACAGAATTGAGCACATACAGTGCCTTCAGAAAGCATTCACACTCCTTGACTTTTTCCACATTTATTTGTTTTACAGCCTGAATATAAAATAGATTACATTTAGATTTTTTTGTCACTGGCCTACACACAATACCCCACAATGTCAAAGTGGAATTACGTTTTTTTTCTTCTTCATTTTGACAAATTAATTACAAATGAAAAACTGAAATGTCTTGAGTCAAAAAGTATTCAACCCCTTTTTTATGGCAAGCCTAAATAAGTTCAGGAGTAAAAATGTGCTTAACAAGTCACAAAATAAGTTGCATGGACTCACTTTGTATGCAGTAATACTGTTTAACATGATTTCTGAATGACTACCTCATCTCTACACCCCACACATACAGTTTATCTGTAAGGTCCTTCAGACAAACAGTGAATTTTAAATACCAATTCAACCACAAAGACAAGGGAGGTTTTCCAGTGCCTCGCAAAGAAGGGCACCTATTTGTAGTTGGGTACAAATAAAAAAAGTAGAATTGAGCATGGTGAAGTTATTAATTGCACTTTGGATGGTGTATCAATACACCCAATCACTACAAAGAAACAGGTGTCCTTCCTTGCTCAGTTGCCTGAGAGGAAAGAAACTGCTCAGGGATTTCGGCCATTGAGACCAGTGGTGACTTTAAAACAGTTTAATTGCTGTGATAGGAGAAAACTGAAGATGGATCAACAACATTGTAGTTACTCAACAATACTAACCTAATTGACAGATTGAAAAGAAAGAAGCATGTACAGAATAAAAATATTCCAAAACATGCATTCTGTTTGCAACTAAAGTACTGCAAAAAATGTGGCAAAGCAATGAACTTTTGGTCCTGAATACAAAGCATTATATTTGGGGCAAATCGAACACAACACATCACTGAGTACCACTCTTCATATTTTTAAGCATGGTGGTGGCTGCATCATGTTATGGGTATGTAGGTTAAAGGGAGTGTTTAGGTTAAAAAGAAACTGAATAGAGCTAAGCACAGGCAAAATCCTAGAGAAAAACCTGGTTCAGTCTGCTTTCCAACAGACACTGGGAGACAAATTCACCTTTCAGCAGGACAATAACCTAAAATACAATGCGGACACCTGCTCGTCGAACATCTCATTCCAAAATCATGGTCATTAATACGGAGTTGGTCCCCCCTTTGCTGCTATAACAGCCTCCACTCTTCTGGGAAGGCTTTCCACTAGATGTTGGAACGTTGCTGAGGGGACTTGCTTCCATTCAGCCACTAGATAATTAGTGAGGTTGGGCACTGATGTTGGGCGATTAGGCCTGGCTCGCAGTCGGCGTTCCAATTCATCCCAAAGGTGTTTGATGGGATTGAGGTCAGTGCACTTTGTAGTCTAGTCAAGTTCTTCCACACCGATCTCGCAAACCATTTCTGTATGGACCTCGCTTCGTGCATGGGGGCATTGTCATGCTGAAATAGGAAAGGGCCTTACCCAAACTGATGCCACAAAATTGGAAGCACAGAATCGTCTAAAATGTAATTGTATCCTGTAGCGTTAAGATTTCCATTCATTTCAACTAACGGGCTGCTAGCTTTACACCCCTCCAGCCGACGCTTGGCATTGCGCATGGTGATCTTAGGCTTGTGTGCGGCTGCCATGGAAACCCATTTCATGAAGCTCCTAAAGAACAGTTCTTGTGCTGACACTGCTTCCAGAGGCAGTTTGGAACTCGGTAGTGAGTGTTGTAACCGAGGACAGGCGATTTTTACGCGCCTAGCGCTTCAGCACTCGGCAGTCCCGTTCTGTGAGCTTGTGTGGCCTATCACTTCACGGCTGAGACGTTATTACTCCTAGACGTTATTACTCCTAGACGTTATTACTCCCAGACGTTATTACTCCTAGACGTTATTACTCCTAGACGTTTCCACTTCACAATAACAGCACTTACAGTTGACCATGGCAGCTCTAGCAGGGCAGAAATTGACAAACTGACTTGTTGGAAAGGTGCAATCCTATGATGGTGCCACATTGATAAGGCCATTCTACTGCAAATGTTTGTCTATGGAGATAGCATGGCTGTGTGCTCGGTTTTATACACCTGTAGGCAACAGGTGGCTGAAATTGCCAAATTCCCTCATTTGAAGCGGTGTCCACATACTTTTGGCCGTGTAGTGTATGTAGATGAGATTCTTTCAATACGTTTTCAAACATTTCTAAAAACATGTTTTCACTTTGTCATTATGGAGTATTGTGTGTAGATGAGGGAGAAAATACATATATTTAATCCATTTTGAATGTATCACAACAAAATGTGGAATATGTATTACAGTATGACAGGCCTTTATTCTAATCTCATAGTGCCAGAAGCAGACAGAGAAGCTTTGACTGAGTATGATTTATTACATATATATTCAATAAGATAAGACTTTATTTATTAGAGTGCCAGAGACAGTACAGACAGACATTCATTAAAGAGATTTTTGCAACGCCAAGAGTTGTGGGTTTGATTCCCGCAAGGGCCACCCGTACATAAAATGTATGCACACATGACTGTAAGACACTTTGGATAAAAGTGTCTGCTAAATGGTGTATAATATTGTTATTATTATTATTATTATTATATAGAAGAATGAGAGATTTGACTTAACACTCTTAAAATATCCCCCACCCCTTCTTCACTCTCTCTCGCTCTCTCTCCCCTCCCCGTCCCTCCCCACCTCCTCTCCTTCCCCCTCTCTCAGTTGGGGGTTAATGTGGAGGCGATAACCCTGATCTATGACTGTGAGGGACTGGGCCTGAAGCACCTGTGGAAGCCTGCTTTAGAGGCCTATGGAGAGGTGAGCCCACTGAATTAAATAGATTAGAACATAATATATACACACTAATGGTTCTAAATAGTACCAGATATGGGTTCTTTGGCTTGTAACCATAGCAGCACCCTTTTTGGTGCTATATACAACCCTTTTTTGAAGGTTCAATAAAGAACCATGCCCATCATGTTCTAAATGGAACCTGTATGGTGTTATAAAGAACCCTTTCCTAAGGTTCTATAAAGAACCATGCCCATCATGTTCTAAATGGAACCTGTATGGTGTTATAAAGAACCCTTTCCTAAGGTTCAATAAAGAACCATGCCCATCATGTTCTAATTGGAACCTGTATGGTGTTATAAAGAACCCTTTCCTAAGGTTCTATAAAGAATCATTAAAAAAGGTTCTATATAGCACCAAAAATGGGTTCTGTTATGGTTACAACCCTTTTGGGGTTATATAGAACCCTGTTTTATGGTTCTTTATAGAAACTTTATGTAGTAGGGTTCTAAACTCAGCAAAAAAAGAAACATCCTCTCACTGTCAACTGCGTTTATTTTCAGAAAACTTAACACGTGTAAATATTTGTATGAACATAACAAGATTCAACAACTGAGACATGAACTGAACAGGTTCCACAGACATGTGACTAACAGAAATTGAATAATGTGTCCCTGAACAAAGGGGGGTCAAAATCAAAAGTAACAGTCAGTATCTGATGTGGCCACCAGCTACATTAAGTACTGCAGTGCATCTCCTCCTCATGGACTGCCCCAGATTTCCCAGTTCTTGCTGTTAGATGATACCCCGCTCTTCCACCAAGGCACCTGCAAGTTCCCGGACATTTCTGGGAGGAATGGCCCTAGCCCTTACCCTTTGATCCAACAGGTTCCAGACGTACTCAATGGGATTGAGATCCGGGCTCTTCGCTGGCCATGGCAGAACACTGACATTCCTGTCTTGCAGGAAATCACACACAGAATGAGCAGTATGGCTGGTGGCATTGTCATGCTGGAGGGTCATGTCAGCATGAGCCTGCAGGAAGGGTACCACATGAGGGAGGAGGATGTCTTCCCTGTAACGCACAGCGTTGAGATTGCCTGCAATGACAACAAGCTCATTCCGATGATGCTGTGACACGCCGTTCCAGACCATGACGGACCCTCCACCTCCAAATCGATCCCGCTCCAGAGTACAGGCCTCGGTGTAACGCTCATTCCATCGACGATAAACTCGAATCCGACCATCACCCCTGGTGAGAGAGTGAAGAGCACTTTTTGACAGTCCTGTCTGGTCCAGCAACGGTGGGTTTGTGCCCATAGGCGACGTTGTTGCCGGTGATGTCTGGTGAGGACCTGCCTTACAACAGGCCTACAAGCCTTCAGTCCATGCTTCTCTCAGCCTATTGCGGACAGTCTGAGCACTGATGGAGGGATTGTGCGTTCCTGGTGTAACTCAAGCAGTTGTTGTTGCCATCCTGTACCTGTCCTGCAGGTGTGATGTTCAGATGTACAGATCCTGTGCAGGTGTTGTTACACGTGGTCTGCCACTGCGAGGACGATCAGCTGTCCGTCCTGTCTCCCTGTAGCGCTGTCTTAGGCGTCTCACAGTACGGACATTGCAATTTATTGCCCTGGCCACATCTGCAGTCCTCATGCCTTCTTGCAGCATGCCTAAGGCACGTTCACGCAGATGAGCAGGGACCCTGGGCATCTTTTTTTTGTGTTTTTCAGAGTTAGTAGAAAGTCCTCTTTAGTGTCCTAAGTTTTCATAACTGTGACCTTAATTGCCTACCGTTTGTAAGCTGTTAGTGTCTTAACGACCGTTCCACAGGTGCATGTTCATTCATTGTTTATGGTTCATTGAACAGGCAGGGAAACAGTGTTTAAACCCTTTACAATGAAGATGTGGGAAGTTATTTGGATTTTTACGAATTATCTTTGAAAGACAGGGTCCTGAAAAAGGGATGTTTCTTTTTTTGCTGATTTTATAAAAAACCTTTCTCAATCTGAAAGGTTCTTTGTAGATCCTGTAGAACCATATAGGTTTTTATTCTGGTCAGTCATATTATATTATATATATTCTAATGAGCCACCTCCCCTACATTTAATTATCACTAAAAGAGCAAAGAACCCTTTTGTGAACTTTAAAGAACCATTGAAGAACAGAACTCAAAGGCTTATTTGAGTAATTACGACTCCACATAGAACCATCACCCTTCCTAAAGATCCCTTGGGGAACCCTCATCTTTTAGTGTTTATGCATCTCTATGGGTGAGACCACCATGAATAGACATGTCTGAGAAACAATGTGGCTGTCTGGCTGGCTGTTGTCTGTCTTGCTGGCTGTCTGTCTGTCTGACCATTGTATGGCTGGCTGTTGTCTGTCTGTTGGCTGGCTGGCTGTCCCTTGCTAATACTGTTGCAGATCCTTACCATGTTTGAGGAGAACTATCCTGAAGGACTCAAGAGGGTGTTTCTCATCAAGAGTGAGTCATCTAGATTCTAGAGGTCGACCGATTATGATTTTTCAACGCCGATACCGATTATTGGAGGACCAAAAAAAGCCGATATCGATTACTCGGTCGATTTTTTTTTAATGTATTTGTAATAATGACAATTATAACAATACTGAATGAACACTTATTTTAACTTAATATAATACATCAATAAAATCAATTTAGCCTCAAATAAATAATGAAACATGTTCAATTTGGTTTAAATAATGCAAAAACCAAGTGTTGGAGAAGAAAGTAAAAGTGCAATATGTGCCATGTAAAAAAGCTAACGTTTAAGTTCCTTGCTCAGAACATGAGAACATATGAAAGCTGATGGTTCCTTTTAACATGAGTCTTCAATATTCCCAGGTAAGAAGTTTTAGGTTATAGTTATTATAGGAATTATAGGACTATTTCTCTCTTTACGATTTGTATTTCATATACCTTTGACTATTGGATGTTCTTATAGGCACTTTAGTATTGTCAGTGTAACCTGGGCTCGAACCAGGAACACATCGACAACAGCCACCCTCGAAGCAGCGTTACCCATGCAGAGCAAGGGGAACAACTACTCCAAGTCTCAGAGCGAGTGACGTTTGAAATGCTATTAGCGCACACCCCGCTAACTAGCCAGCCATTTCACATCGGTTACACCACCCTAATCTCGGGAGTTGATAGGCTTGAAGTCATAAACAGCGCAATGCTTGAAGAATTGCGAAGAGCTGCTGGCAAACGCACGAAAGTGCTGTTTGAATGAATGCTTACGAGCCTGCTGGTGCCTACCATCGCTCAGTTAGACTGCTCTATCAAATCATAGACTTAATTATAACATAATAACACACAGAAATACAAGCCTTTGGTCATTAAAATGGTCGAATCCGGAAACTATCATTTCGAAAACAAAACGTTTATTCTTTCAGTGAAATACGGAACCGTTCCGTATTTTATCTAACGGATGGCATCCCTAAGTCTAAATATTGCTGTTATATCGTACAACCTTCAATGTTATGTCATAATTATGTACAATTCTGGCAAATTAATTACGGCCTTTGTTAGGAATAAATGGACTTCACACAGTTCGCAATTAGCCAGGCGGCCCAAACTGCTGCATATACCCTGACTGCTTGCATGGAACGCAAGAGAAGTGACACAATTTCCCTAATTATAAGAAATTCATGTTAGCAGGCAATAATAACTAAATATGCAGGTTTAAAAATATATACTTGTGTATTGATTTTAAGAAAGGCATTGATGTTTATGGTTAGGTACACATTGGTGCAACGACAGTGCTTTTTTCGCGAATGCGATTGTTAAATCATCACCCGTTTGTCAAAGTAGGCTGTGATTCAATGAGAAATTAACAGGCACCGCATCGATTATATGCAACGCAGGACACGCTAGATAAACTAGTAATATCATCAACCATGTGTAGTTAACTAGTGATTATGTTAAGATTGATTGTTTTTTATAAGATAAGTTTAATGCTAGCTAGCAACTTACCTTTGCTTCTTGCTGCCCTAGCGTAACAGGTAGTCAGCCTGCCACGCAGGCTCCTCGTGGAGTGCAATGTAAGGCAGGTGGTTAGAGCGTTGGACTAGTAACTGGAAGATTGCAAAAACGAATCCCCGAGCTGACAAGGTAAACATCTGTCGTTCTGCCCCTGAACAACGCAGTTAACCCACCGTTCCTAGGCCGTCATTGAAAATAATAATGTGTTCTTAACTGACTTGCCTAGTTAAATAAAGGTGTAAAAAAAAAAAAAAAAAAAACGTCAAATCGGTGTCCAAAAATACTGATTACCGATTGTTATGAAAACTTTAAATCTGCCCTAATTAATCGGCCATTCCGATTAATCGGTCGACCTCTACTAGATTCTGCATGTGTGTGTGTGTGTGTGTGTGTGTGTGTGTGTGTGTGTGTGTGTGTGTGTGTGTGTGTGTGTGTGTGTGTGTGTGTGTGTGTGTGTGTGTGTGTGTGTGTGTGTGTGTAGTATCTATGTCTTACAATCTATGTCTTACAATATCTATAAAATACAATAAAATGTGAGTCACAGGAGGTTGGTGGCACCTTAATTGGGGAGGACGGGCTTGTGGTAATGGCTGGAGCAGAATTATTATGAGCCATCCTCCCCTCAGCAGCCTCCTGTGTTGTGCGTGCGTCCTTGTGTGTATTTATAGTGTCTCTCTCTCTCTGCAGCTCCTAAGCTATTCCCGATGGCCTACAACCTGGTCAAACAATTCCTTAGTGAAGAGACACGTCATAAGATCATCATTCTGGGATGTGAGTACTGTGTTCCTATATATACTACACACTAGGGAGCAGTTACAGTATATGTGATGTATTTTTCTTATCAATATGGACTATTGGAATATTGTTTCTGTAAATGAGAAAATATCACCTAATATTGCTCTTTGATATGGTATGTGTCTGTCTAATCCAGGGCTCTCCTGTCTAGTCCAGGGCTCTCCTACCCTGTTCCTGGAGAGCTTCCGTCCTGTAGGTTTTTACTCCAACCCTAATCTAATTGGTTGATAAGCTGAATCAGGTTAGTTACAACAGGTAGTAACAACAGTTGGAGCAAAAACCTACAGGAGGGTAGTTGTCCAGGAACAGGGTTGGAGAGCCCTGGTCTGTATCGTTTTGAGATGTCACTTCTCGCCATTAGGGGGCAATCTCACATCAGGTGGTGGTGGGCCAAGTGTACAGCTGTAACAAACTTTTGAACCTCCCCTGTCTTTCTCTCTCGCTCTCTCCCCCTCTCTTTTCCCCTCTCTCCGTCTCTAGCTAACTGGCAGGAGGTGTTACTTAAGCACATTGACTCGGAGCAACTCCCGGTGGCGTACGGAGGAACCCTTACTGACCCTGATGGTGACCCTCGCTGTCGCACCATGGTGAGAGAGAGGGAGGGAGGGAGCGAGGTAACTTCCACAAAGCTGTGAACGATCTGAGAGACAAGGCAAGAATGGACTTCTACGCCATCAAAAGGAACATCAAATTCAACATCCAACATCCAATTAGGATCTGGCTAAAACTACTAGAATCAGTTAAAGAACCCATTGCCCTTTATGGTTGTGAGGTCTGGGGTCCGCTCACCATCCAAGAATTCACAAAATGGGACAAACACCAAATTGAGACTGCATGCAGAATTTTGATAAAAAATATCCTCCTTGTACAACGTAAAATACCAAATACTGCTAGCAGAGCAGAACTAGGCTGATACCAGAAAATTGCTTTTCAATTCTACAAACACCTAAAAGGAAGCGATTCCCAAACCTTCCATAACTAAGCCATCACCTACAGAGAGATGAACCTGGAGAAGAGTCCCCTAAGCAAGCTGGTCCTGGGGCTCTGTTCACAAACACACCCCACAGAGCCCCAGGACAGCAACACAATTAGACCCAAACAAATCATGAGAAAACAAAAAGATAATTACTTGACACATTGGAAAGAATTTACCAAAAAACAGAGCAAACTAGAATGTTATTTGGCCCTAAACAGAGAGTAATCAGTGGCAGAATAACTGACCACTGTGACTGACCCAAACTTAAGGAAAGCAATAACTGTTTTTTGTTGTTGTTTTTTTAAACCATTATTTTACCAGGTAAGTTGACTGAGAACACATTCTCATTTACAGCAACAACCTGGAGAATAGTTAGAGGGGAGAGGAGGGGGATGAATGAGCCAATTGGAAGCTGGAGATGATTAGGTGACCTTGATGGTCAGATTGGGAATTTAGCCAGGACACCGGGGTTAACACCCCTACTCTTACGATAAGTGCCATGGGATCTTTAGTGACCACAGGCTCTTGCTATAGCCTTGCTATTGAGAGAAGCCGCCATAGGCCTGGCTCTCAAGAGAAGACAGGCTATGTGCACACTGCCCACAAGATGAGATGGAAACTGAGCTGCATGTCCTAACCTCCTGCCAAATATATGTCCATAGTAGAGGCACACATTTCCCTCGGATTACACAGACCCACAAAGAATTCGAAAAACAAATCCAATGTTGATAAACTCCCATATCTACTGGGTGAAATACTTCAGTGTGCATCACAGCAGCAAGATTTGTGACCTGTTGCCACAAGAAAAGGGCAGCCAGTGAAGAACAAACACCATTGTAAATACAACCCATATTAATGTTTATTTATTCTCCCTTTACACATCGTTATAACACTGTATATAGACATAATATGACATCTGACATGTCTCTATTCCTTTGTAATGTTTACTGTTCATTTTTTATTGTTTGTTTCACTTTTGTTTAGTATCTATTTCACTTGCTTTGCTAATGTTTTATTTTATTTAACCTTTATTTAACTAGGCAAGTCAGTTAAGAACAAATTCTTATTTACAATGAAGGCCTACGCAGAGAGAGAGAGAGAGAGAGAGAGAGAGAGAGAGAGAGAGAGGGGAGAGAGAGAGAGGAGAGAGAGAGAGAGAGAGAGAGAGAGAGAGAGAGAGAGAGAGAGAGAGAGAGAGAGAGAGAGAGAGAGAGAGAGAGAGAGGAGAGAGAGAGAGAGAGAGAGGAGAGAGAGAGAGAGAGAGAGAGAAGAGAGAGAGAGAGGAGAGAGAGAGAGAGAGAGAGAGAGAGAGAGAGAGAGAGAGAGAGAGAGATGCATGAATTGATGTGTGTGTTGTGGTGGTAGATAAACTACGGCGGTACGGTGCCCAGGTCGTACTATGTTCAGGACAATATGGTCAAGGTCCAGTACGACAACAGTGTGACCATCAGCCGAGGCTCCGCCTTCACACTGGAGTATGACATCACCACCCCCAGCAGCATCCTCAGGTAACCAACCTTTAACCCTGACAACTGACCTCTAACCCTTACCTTACTTCCCAAACCTGTGTAATCTTTGACCTTAAAGCTGAAATCCGCATAAGGTGAAACAGTGTTACTGATCGCCCCCAGTGCCTTTGTTGTTTTTGTTGCTGAAACAAACAAAAAATCTGCAGTACTTATTGTGTTCTATCTCTCATGCAATGATGCCTGAGGGAAAAGAACAGTGTTGGTTGTTTGCAGAAACTTCTTTGTTGTTGTAATATCCCAAACGGACGTGGCAGTTTCACCATTAAGGATTCCAGCTTTAAGTCTGACCGAACACACTAGAGTTAAACCCTGACCCCAAACTAACATGGGTGTCTTCCATATTGATTTTTCCTACCCAGTGGTGATTTCAGATCAGTGCAGATGAAGGAGAGGAAGCCACTTTACACTATTGAGATGCAGCCCTGGTAAAGATGTCACGTGGAGTAACACCTCCCTCCTCTCTTGTCGTCCTTCCTCCTTCCCTCTATCTCCCCACCTCCCTCCATCTCCTCCTCCACCCTCTATCTCCCCTCTTCTCTTCTTGTCCATCTCCCTCTCCTCCTTCCCTCTATCTCCCCACCTCCCTCCATTCCCCTCTCCCTCTCCTCCTTCCCTCTATCTCCCCGCCTCCCTCCATTCCCCTCTCCCTCTCCTCCTTCCCTCTATCTCCCACCTCCCTCCAATCCCCTCTCCCTCTCCTCCTTCCCTCTATCTCCGCACCTCCCTCCATTCCCCTCTCCCTCTCCTCCTTCCCTCTATCTCCCCACCTCCCTCCATTCCCCTCTCCCTCTCCTCCTTCCCTCTATCTCCCCACCTCCCTCCATTCCCCTCTCCCTCTCCTCCCTTCCCTCTATCTCCCCACCTCCCTCCATTCCCCTCTCCCTCTCCTCCTTCCCTCTATCTCCCCACCTCCCTCCATTCCCCTCTCCCTCTCCTCCTTCCCTCTATCTCCCACCTCCCTCCATTCCCCTCTCCCCTCTCCTCCTTCCTCTATCTCCCCACCCTCCCTCCATTCCCCTCTCCCCTCTCCTCCTTCCCTCTATCTCCCACCTCCCTCCATTCCCCTCTCCCTCTCCTCCTTTCTCTATCTCCCCACCTCCCTCCATTCCCCTCTCCCTCTCATCCTTCCCTCTATCTCCCCACCTCCCTCCATTCCCCTCTCACTCTCCTCCCCCTTCTCCCTCCATCTCCTCCTCCACCCTCTCCTCTCTAGGTGGCAGTTTGCCAGTGATGGGGCAGACATAGGCTTTGGGGTGTTCATGCGGACCCAGGAGGGGGGTGGGGCTCAGAAGGTGGGGGATATGCTGCAGGTGGTGCCTAGTGAACGCTACAACTCACACATGGTCCCAGAGGACCGCTCACTCACCTGCCCCGAGCCTGGAACTTGTGAGTACACACTGCTGTGGCTGCTGAGCGAAGGACGGCTCATAATAATGGCTGGAACAGAGCGAATGGAATGGCATCATACTATGTGTTTGATGTATTTGATACTATCCTATTCATTCCGCTCAAGCCATTACCACGACTCCATCCTCCCCAATTAAGGTGCCACCAACCTCCTGTGGTACACACACACACATTGGTAGAGACACACACAGATACACACACACATAGATGAACACATACACACAAAGATGTCCAGACCCTTTTTTTTCTCTACATTTTGTTACGTTACAGCCTTATACTAAAATTGATTAAATAAATACAAATCCTCATCAATCTGCACACAATACCACATAATGACAAAGCAAAAACAAGTTTTTAGACATTTTTGCTAATTTATAAAGATAAAAAACAGAACCTAATACCTAATTTAAATAAGTATTCAGACCCTTTGCTATTAGACTTGAAATTGAGCTCTGGTGCATCCTGTTTCCATTGATCATCCTTGAGTCCACCTGTGATCATCCTTGAGAGTCCACCTGTGGTAAAATCAATTGATTGGGCATAATTTGTAAAGGCACACACCTGTCTATATAAGGTCCCACAGTTGAGAGTGCATGTCAGAGCAAAAACAGAGCCGTGAGGTCGAAGGAATTGTCCGTTGAGCTCCGAGACAGGATTGTGTCGAGGCACAGATCTGGGGAAGGGTACCATTTTTTAAAATCCGTATGGAGGTCCCCAAGAACACAGTGGCCTCCATCATTCTTAAATGGAAGAAGTTTAGAGCCACCAAGACCACAATTTCTAGAGCTGTCCGCACGGCCAAACTGAGCAATCGGGGATGAATGGCCTTGGTCAGGGAGGTGACCAAGAACCCGATTTTCACTCTGACAGAGCTCCAACGTTCCTCTGTGGAGATGGGAGAACCTTCCAGAAGGAATTCATCTCTGCCGCACTCCACCAATCAGGCCTTTATAGTAGAGTGGCCAGACGGAAGCCAATCCTCAGTAAAAGGCACATGACAGCCCGCTTGGAGTTTGCCAAAAGGCACCGAAAGAACATTCGGACTATGAGAAACAAGATTCTCTGGTCTGATGAAACCAAGATTGAATTCCAAGCGCCACATCTGGAGAAAACCAGGCACCCCTCATCACCTGGCCAATACCATCCCTATGGTGAAGCATGGTGGGGCGGAATCATGCTGTGGGGATGTTTTTCAGTGGCAGGGACTGCCACTCCGTTAATCGAGAGAAAGATTAACGGAGCAAAGTACAGAGAGATCCTTGATGAAAACCTGCTCCAGAGCTCTCAGGACCTCAGACTGGGGTGAAGGTTCACCTTCCAACAGGACAATGACCCTAAGCATACAGCCAAGACAACGCAGGAGTCGCTTCGGGACAAGTCTCTGAATGTCCTTGAGTGGCCCAGCCCAGAGCTCGGACTTGAACCTGATTGAACATCTCTAGAGAGACCTGAAAATAGCTGTTCAGCCACTCTCCCCACCCAACCTGACAGAGCTTGAGAGGATCTGCAGAGAAGAATGGGAGAAATTCCCCAAATACAGGTGTGCCAAGCTTGTCGCATCATACCCAAGAAGACTCAAGGCTGTAATCATTGCCAAAGGTGCTTCAAAAAAGTACTGAGTAAGGGTCTGAATACTAATGTAAATGTGATATTTCAGTTATATAAAAAAATGTTTTTGCATTGTCATTATGGGGTGTAGATTGATGAGGGGGAAAAACGATTTAATACATTTTAGGATACGGCTGTAAGGCAATAAAATGTGGGAAAAGTGTAGGGGTCTGAATACTTTCCTGAATGCACTGTATACACATGCACATACAAATAGACACTCACACTAACAGATACAGATATACACATACAGCCAGAAATATACACACATACAGCCAGACAGATACACACATACAGCCAGACAGATACACACATACAGCCAGACATATACACACATACAGCCAGACATATACACACATACAGCCAGACATATACACACATACAGCCAGACATATACACACATACAGCCAGACATATACACACATACAGCCAGACATATACACACATACAGCCAGACATATACACACATACAGCTAGACATATACACACATACAGCCAGACATATACACACATACAGCCAGACATATACACACATACAGCTAGACATATACACACATACAGCTAGACATATACACACATACAGCCAGACATATACACACATACAGCCAGACATATACACACATACAGCCAGACATATACACACATACAGCCAGACATATACACACATACAGCCAGACATATACACACATACAGCTAGACATATACACACATACAGCCAGACATATACACACATACAGCCAGACATATACACACATACAGCTAGACATATACACACATACAGCCAGACATATACACACATACAGCCAGACATATACACACATACAGCCAGACATATACACACATACAGCCAGACATATACACACATACAGCCAGACATATACACACATACAGCCAGACATATACACACATACAGCCAGACATATACACACATACAGCCAGACATATACACACATACAGCTAGACATATACACACATACAGCTAGACATATACACACATACAGCCAGACATATACACACATACAGCCAGACATATACACACATACAGCCAGACATATACACACATACAGCCAGACATATACACACATACAGCCAGACATATACACACATACAGCCAGACATATACACACATACAGCTAGACATATACACACATACAGCCAGACATATACACACATACAGCCAGACATATACACACATACAGCTAGACATATACACACATACAGCCAGACATATACACACATACAGCCAGACATATACACACATACAGCCAGACATATACACACATACAGCCAGACATATACACACATACAGCTAGACATATACACACATACAGCCAGACATATACACACATACAGCCAGACATATACACACATACAGCTAGACATATACACACATACAGCCAGACATATACACACATACAGCTAGACATATACACACATACAGCTAGACATATACACACATACAGCCAGACATATACACACATACAGCCAGACATATACACACATACAGCCAGACATATACACACATACAGCTAGACATATACACACATACAGCTAGACATATACACACATACAGCTAGACATATACACACATACAGCCAGACATATACACACATACAGCTAGACATATACACACATACAGCCAGACATATACACACATACAGCCAGACATATACACACATACAGCCAGACATATACACACATACAGCTAGACATATACACACATACAGCTAGACATATACACACATACAGCTAGACATATACACACATACAGCTAGACATATACACACATACAGCCAGACATATACACACATACAGCTAGACATATACACACATACAGCCAGACATATACACACATACAGCCAGACATATACACACATACAGCCAGACATATACACACATACAGCTAGACATATACACACATACAGCCAGACATATACACACATACAGCCAGACATATACACACATACAGCCAGACATATACACACATACAGCTAGACATATACACACATACAGCTAGACATATACACACATACAGCTAGACATATACACACATACAGCTAGACATATACACACATACAGCCAGACATATACACACATACAGCCAGACATATACACACATACAGCCAGACATATACACACATACAGCCAGACATATACACACATACAGCCAGACATATACACACATACAGCTAGACATATACACACATACAGCCAGACATATACACACATACAGCCAGACATATACACACATACAGCCAGACATATACACACATACAGCCAGACATATACACACATACAGCTAGACATATACACACATACAGCTAGACATATACACACATACAGCCAGACATATACACACATACAGCCAGACATATACACACATACAGCCAGACATATACACACATACAGCCAGACATATACACACATACAGCCAGACATATACACACATACAGCTAGACATATACACACATACAGCCAGACATATACACACATACAGCCAGACATATACACACATACAGCTAGACATATACACACATACAGCCAGACATATACACACATACAGCCAGACATATACACACATACAGCTAGACATATGCACACATACAGCTAGACATATACACACATACAGCCAGACATATACACACATACAGCCAGACATACACACACATACAGCCAGACATATATACACATACAGCCAGACATATACACACATACAGCCAGACATATACACACATACAGCTAGACATATACACACATACAGCTAGACATATACACACATACAGCCAGACATATACACACATACAGCCAGACATATACACACATACAGCTAGACATATACACACATACAGCCAGACATATACACACATACAGCCAGACATATACACACATACAGCCAGACATATACACACATACAGCCAGACATATACACACATACAGCTAGACATATACACACATACAGCCAGACAGATACACACATACAGCCAGACATATACACACATACAGCCAGACATATACACACATACAGCCAGACATATACACACATACAGCCAGACATATACACACATACAGCCAGACATATACACACATACAGCCAGACATATACACACATACAGCCAGACATATACACACATACAGCCAGACATATACACACATACAGCCAGACATATACACACATACAGCTAGACATATACACACATACAGCTAGACATATACACACATACAGCCAGACATATACACACATACAGCTAGACATATACACACATACAGCTAGACAGATACACACATACAGCCAGACATACACACACATACAGCTAGACATATACACACATACAGCCAGACATATACACACATACAGCTAGACAGATACACACATACAGCCAGACATACACACACATACAGCTAGACATATACACACATACAGCCAGACATACACACACATACAGCTAGACATATACACACATACAGCTAGACATATACACACATACAGCTAGACATATACACACATACAGCTAGACATATGCACACATACAGCTAGACATATACACGCATACAGCCAGACATATACACACATACAGCCAGACATATACACACATACAGCCAGACATATACACACATACAGCCAGACATATACACACATACAGCCAGACATATACACACATACAGCCAGACATATACACACATACAGCCAGACATATACACACATACAGCCAGACATATACACACATACAGCCAGACATATACACACATACAGCTAGACATATACACACATACAGCCAGACATATACACACATACAGCCAGACATATACACACATACAGCCAGACATATACACACATACAGCCAGACATATACACACATACAGCTAGACATATACACACATACAGCTAGACATATACACACATACAGCCAGACATATACACACATACAGCCAGACATATACACACATACAGCCAGACATATACACACATACAGCCAGACATATACACACATACAGCTAGACATATACACACATACAGCTAGACATATACACACATACAGCCAGACATATACACACATACAGCTAGACATATACACACATACAGCCAGACATATACACACATACAGCCAGACATATACACACATACAGCCAGACATATACACACATACAGCTAGACATATACACACATACAGCTAGACATATACACACATACAGCTAGACATATACACACATACAGCTAGACATATACACACATACAGCCAGACATATACACACATACAGCCAGACATATACACACATACAGCCAGACATATACACACATACAGCCAGACATATACACACATACAGCCAGACATATACACACATACAGCTAGACATATACACACATACAGCCAGACATATACACACATACAGCCAGACATATACACACATACAGCCAGACATATACACACATACAGCCAGACATATACACACATACAGCTAGACATATACACACATACAGCTAGACATATACACACATACAGCCAGACATATACACACATACAGCCAGACATATACACACATACAGCCAGACATATACACACATACAGCCAGACATATACACACATACAGCTAGACATATACACACATACAGCCAGACATATACACACATACAGCCAGACATATACACACATACAGCTAGACATATACACACATACAGCCAGACATATACACACATACAGCCAGACATATACACACATACAGCTAGACATATGCACACATACAGCTAGACATATACACACATACAGCCAGACATATACACACATACAGCCAGACATACACACACATACAGCCAGACATATACACACATACAGCCAGACATATACACACATACAGCCAGACATATACACACATACAGCTAGACATATACACACATACAGCTAGACATATACACACATACAGCCAGACATATACACACATACAGCCAGACATATACACACATACAGCTAGACATATACACACATACAGCCAGACATATACACACATACAGCCAGACATATACACACATACAGCCAGACATATACACACATACAGCCAGACATATACACACATACAGCTAGACATATACACACATACAGCCAGACATATACACACATACAGCCAGACATATACACACATACAGCCAGACATATACACACATACAGCCAGACATATACACACATACAGCCAGACATATACACACATACAGCCAGACATATACACACATACAGCCAGACATATACACACATACAGCCAGACATATACACACATACAGCCAGACATATACACACATACAGCCAGACATATACACACATACAGCTAGACATATACACACATACAGCTAGACATATACACACATACAGCCAGACATATACACACATACAGCTAGACATATACACACATACAGCTAGACAGATACACACATACAGCCAGACATACACACACATACAGCTAGACATATACACACATACAGCCAGACATATACACACATACAGCTAGACAGATACACACATACAGCCAGACATACACACACATACAGCTAGACATATACACACATACAGCCAGACATACACACACATACAGCTAGACATATACACACATACAGCTAGACATATACACACATACAGCCAGACATATACACACATACAGCCAGACATACACACACATACAGCCAGACATATACACACATACAGCCAGACATATACACACATACAGCCAGACATATACACACATACAGCCAGACATATACACACATACAGCCAGACATATACACACATACAGCCAGACATATACACACATACAGCCAGACATATACACACATACAGCCAGACATATACACACATACAGCTAGACATATACACACATACAGCCAGACATATACACACATACAGCCAGACATATACACACATACAGCTAGACATATACACACATACAGCCAGACATATACACACATACAGCTAGACATATACACACATACAGCTAGACATATACACACATACAGCCAGACATATACACACATACAGCCAGACATATACACACATACAGCCAGACATATACACACATACAGCCAGACATATACACACATACAGCTAGACATATACACACATACAGCTAGACATATACACACATACAGCCAGACATATACACACATACAGCCAGACATATACACACATACAGCCAGACATATACACACATACAGCCAGACATATACACACATACAGCCAGACATATACACACATACAGCTAGACATATACACACATACAGCTAGACATATACACACATACAGCTAGACATATACACACATACAGCTAGACATATACACACATACAGCCAGACATATACACACATACAGCCAGACATATACACACATACAGCCAGACATATACACACATACAGCCAGACATATACACACATACAGCCAGACATATACACACATACAGCTAGACATATACACACATACAGCCAGACATATACACACATACAGCCAGACATATACACACATACAGCCAGACATATACACACATACAGCCAGACATATACACACATACAGCTAGACATATACACACATACAGCTAGACATATACACACATACAGCTAGACATATACACACATACAGCCAGACATATACACACATACAGCCAGACATATACACACATACAGCCAGACATATACACACATACAGCCAGACATATACACACATACAGCCAGACATATACACACATACAGCTAGACATATACACACATACAGCCAGACATATACACACATACAGCCAGACATATACACACATACAGCCAGACATATACACACATACAGCCAGACATATACACACATACAGCTAGACATATACACACATACAGCTAGACATATACACACATACAGCCAGACATATACACACATACAGCCAGACATATACACACATACAGCCAGACATATACACACATACAGCCAGACATATACACACATACAGCCAGACATATACACACATACAGCTAGACATATACACACATACAGCCAGACATATACACACATACAGCCAGACATATACACACATACAGCCAGACATATACACACATACAGCCAGACATATACACACATACAGCCAGACATATACACACATACAGCTAGACATATGCACACATACAGCTAGACATATACACACATACAGCCAGACATATACACACATACAGCCAGACATATACACACATACAGCCAGACATATACACACATACAGCCAGACATATACACACATACAGCCAGACATATACACACATACAGCTAGACATATACACACATACAGCTAGACATATACACACATACAGCCAGACATATACACACATACAGCCAGACATATACACACATACAGCCAGACATATACACACATACAGCCAGACATATACACACATACAGCCAGACATATACACACATACAGCCAGACATATACACACATACAGCCAGACATATACACACATACAGCCAGACATATACACACATACAGCCAGACATATACACACATACAGCCAGACATATACACACATACAGCCAGACATATACACACATACAGCCAGACATATACACACATACAGCCAGACATATACACACATACAGCCAGACATATACACACATACAGCCAGACATATACACACATACAGCCAGACATATACACACATACAGCCAGACATATACACACATACAGCCAGACATATACACACATACAGCCAGACATATACACACATACAGCTAGACATATACACACATACAGCCAGACATATACACACATACAGCCAGACATATACACACATACAGCTAGACATATACACACATACAGCCAGACATATACACACATACAGCCAGACATATACACACATACAGCCAGACATATACACACATACAGCTAGACATATACACACATACAGCCAGACATATACACACATACAGCCAGACATATACACACATACAGCCAGACATATACACACATACAGCCAGACATATACACACATACAGCCAGACATATACACACATACAGCTAGACATATACACACATACAGCTAGACATATACACACATACAGCCAGACATATACACACATACAGCCAGACATATACACACATACAGCCAGACATATACACACATACAGCCAGACATATACACACATACAGCCAGACATATACACACATACAGCCAGACATATACACACATACAGCCAGACATATACACACATACAGCCAGACATATACACACATACAGCCAGACATATACACACATACAGCCAGACATATACACACATACAGCCAGACATATACACACATACAGCCAGACATATACACACATACAGCCAGACATATACACACATACAGCCAGACATATACACACATACAGCCAGACATATACACACATACAGCTAGACATATACACACATACAGCCAGACATATACACACATACAGCCAGACATATACACACATACAGCCAGACATATACACACATACAGCCAGACATATACACACATACAGCTAGACATATACACACATACAGCTAGACATATACACACATACAGCTAGACATATACACACATACAGCCAGACATATACACACATACAGCTAGACATATACACACATACAGCCAGACATATACACACATACAGCCAGACATATACACACATACAGCCAGACATATACACACATACAGCTAGACATATACACACATACAGCTAGACATATACACACATACAGCTAGACATATACACACATACAGCCAGACATATACACACATACAGCCAGACATATACACACATACAGCCAGACATATACACACATACAGCCAGACATATACACACATACAGCCAGACATATACACACATACAGCCAGACATATACACACATACAGCCAGACATATACACACATACAGCCAGACATATACACACATACAGCCAGACATATACACACATACAGCCAGACATATACACACATACAGCCAGACATATACACACATACAGCCAGACATATACACACATACAGCTAGACATATACACACATACAGCCAGACATATACACACATACAGCCAGACATATACACACATACAGCCAGACATATACACACATACAGCCAGACATATACACACATACAGCCAGACATATACACACATACAGCCAGACATATACACACATACAGCCAGACATATACACACATACAGCCAGACATATACACACATACAGCCAGACATATACACACATACAGCCAGACATATACACACATACAGCTAGACATATACACACATACAGCTAGACATATACACACATACAGCCAGACATATACACACATACAGCCAGACATATACACACATACAGCCAGACATATACACACATACAGCCAGACATATACACACATACAGCCAGACATATACACACATACAGCTAGACATATACACACATACAGCCAGACATATACACACATACAGCCAGACATATACACACATACAGCCAGACATATACACACATACAGCCAGACATATACACACATACAGCCAGACATATACACACATACAGCCAGACATATACACACATACAGCCAGACATATACACACATACAGCCAGACATATACACACATACAGCCAGACATATACACACATACAGCCAGACATATACACACATACAGCCAGACATATACACACATACAGCCAGACATATACACACATACAGCCAGACATATACACACATACAGCCAGACATATACACACATACAGCCAGACATATACACACATACAGCCAGACATATACACACATACAGCCAGACATATACACACATACAGCCAGACATATACACACATACAGCCAGACATATACACACATACAGCCAGACATATACACACATACAGCCAGACATATACACACATACAGCCAGACATATACACACATACAGCCAGACATATACACACATACAGCTAGACATATACACACATACAGCCAGACATATACACACATACAGCCAGACATATACACACATACAGCCAGACATATACACACATACAGCCAGACATATACACACATACAGCCAGACATATACACACATACAGCCAGACATATACACACATACAGCCAGACATATACACACATACAGCCAGACATATACACACATACAGCCAGACATATACACACATACAGCCAGACATATACACACATACAGCCAGACATATACACACATACAGCCAGACATATACACACATACAGCCAGACATATACACACATACAGCCAGACATATACACACATACAGCCAGACATATACACACATACAGCCAGACATATACACACATACAGCCAGACATATACACACATACAGCCAGACATATACACACATACAGCTAGACATATACACACATACAGCCAGACATATACACACATACAGCCAGACATATACACACATACAGCCAGACATATACACACATACAGCCAGACATATACACACATACAGCCAGACATATACACACATACAGCCAGACATATACACACATACAGCCAGACATATACACACATACAGCCAGACATATACACACATACAGCCAGACATATACACACATACAGCCAGACATATACACACATACAGCCAGACATATACACACATACAGCCAGACATATACACACATACAGCCAGACATATACACACATACAGCTAGACATATACACACATACAGCCAGACATATACACACATACAGCCAGACATATACACACATACAGCTAGACATATACACACATACAGCCAGACATATACACACATACAGCCAGACATATACACACATACAGCCAGACATATACACACATACAGCCAGACATATACACACATACAGCTAGACATATACACACATACAGCCAGACATATACACACATACAGCCAGACATATACACACATACAGCCAGACATATACACACATACAGCCAGACATATACACACATACAGCCAGACATATACACACATACAGCCAGACATATACACACATACAGCCAGACATATACACACATACAGCCAGACATATACACACATACAGCCAGACATATACACACATACAGCCAGACATATACACACATACAGCCAGACATATACACACATACAGCCAGACATATACACACATACAGCTAGACATATACACACATACAGCTAGACATATACACACATACAGCTAGACATATACACACATACAGCTAGACATATACACACATACAGCCAGACATATACACACATACAGCTAGACATATACACACATACAGCCAGACATATACACACATACAGCCAGACATATACACACATACAGCTAGACATATACACACATACAGCCAGACATATACACACATACAGCCAGACATATACACACATACAGCCAGACATATACACACATACAGCCAGACATATACACACATACAGCTAGACATATACACACATACAGCCAGACATATACACACATACAGCCAGACATATACACACATACAGCTAGACATATACACACATACAGCCAGACATATACACACATACAGCTAGACATATACACACATACAGCTAGACATATACACACATACAGCCAGACATATACACACATACAGCCAGACATATACACACATACAGCCAGACATATACACACATACAGCCAGACATATACACACATACAGCTAGACATATACACACATACAGCTAGACATATACACACATACAGCCAGACATATACACACATACAGCTAGACATATACACACATACAGCCAGACATATACACACATACAGCTAGACATATACACACATACAGCCAGACATATACACACATACAGCCAGACATATACACACATACAGCCAGACATATACACACATACAGCCAGACATATACACACATACAGCTAGACATATACACACATACAGCTAGACATATACACACATACAGCTAGACATATGCACACATACAGCTAGACATATACACACATACAGCCAGACATATACACACATACAGCCAGACATATACACACATACAGCCAGACATATACACACATACAGCCAGACATATACACACATACAGCCAGACATATACACACATACAGCTAGACATATACACACATACAGCCAGACATATACACACATACAGCCAGACATATACACACATACAGCCAGACATATACACACATACAGCCAGACATATACACACATACAGCTAGACATATACACACATACAGCCAGACATATACACACATACAGCCAGACATATACACACATACAGCCAGACATATACACACATACAGCCAGACATATACACACATACAGCCAGACATATACACACATACAGCCAGACATATACACACATACAGCCAGACATATACACACATACAGCTAGACATATACACACATACAGCCAGACATATACACACATACAGCCAGACATATACACACATACAGCTAGACATATACACACATACAGCCAGACATATACACACATACAGCCAGACATATGCACACATACAGCTAGACATATGCACACATACAGCTAGACATATACACACATACAGCCAGACATATACACACATACAGCCAGACATATACACACATACAGCCAGACATATACACACATACAGCCAGACATATACACACATACAGCCAGACATATACACACATACAGCCAGACATATACACACATACAGCTAGACATATACACACATACAGCCAGACATATACACACATACAGCCAGACATATACACACATACAGCCAGACATATACACACATACAGCTAGACATATACACACATACAGCCAGACATATACACACATACAGCCAGACATATACACACATACAGCTAGACATATGCACACATACAGCCAGACATATACAAACATACAGCCAGACATATACACACATACAGCCAGACATATACACACATACAGCCAGACATATACACACATACAGCCAGGCATATACACACATACAGCTAGACATATACACACATACAGCCAGACATATACACACATACAGCCAGACATATACACACATACAGCCAGACATATGCACACATACAGCCAGACATATACACACATACAGCTAGACATATACACACATACAGCTAGACATATACACACATACAGCCAGACATATACACACATACAGCCAGACATATACACACATACAGCTAGACATATACACACATACAGCTAGACATATACACACATACAGCTAGACATATACACACATACAGCCAGACATATACAGACATACAGCTAGACATATACACACATACAGCCAGACATATACACACATACAGCCAGACATATACACACATACAGCCAGACATATACACACATACAGCTAGACATATGCACACATACAGCTAGACATATACACACATACAGCTAGACATATGCACACATACAGCTAGACATATACACACATACAGCCAGACATATACACACATACAGCCAGACATATACACACATACAGCCAGACATATACACACATACAGCCAGACATATACACACATACAGCTAGACATATGCACACATACAGCCAGACATATACACACATACAGCCAGACATATACACACATACAGCCAGACATATACACACATACAGCCAGACATATACACACATACAGCTAGACATATACACACATACAGCCAGACATATACACACATACAGCCAGACATATACACACATACAGCTAGACATATGCACACATACAGCCAGACATATACACACATACAGCTAGACATATACACACATACAGCTAGACATATACACACATACAGCCAGACATATACACACATACAGCCAGACATATACACACATACAGCCAGACATATACACACATACAGCTAGACATATACACACATACAGCTAGACATATACACACATACAGCTAGACATATACACACATACAGCCAGACATATACAGACATACAGCTAGACATATACACACATACAGCCAGACATATACACACATACAGCCAGACATATACACACATACAGCCAGACATATACACACATACAGCTAGACATATACACACATACAGCTAGACATATACACACATACAGCTAGACATATGCACACATACAGCTAGACATATACACACATACAGCCAGACATATACACACATACAGCCAGACATATACACACATACAGCCAGACATATACACACATACAGCCAGACATATACACACATACAGCCAGACATATACACACATACAGCTAGACATATACACACATACAGCCAGACATATACACACATACAGCCAGACATATACACACATACAGCCAGACATATACACACATACAGCCAGACATATGCACACATACAGCTAGACATATGCACACATACAGCTAGACATATACACACATACAGCCAGACATATACACACATACAGCCAGACATATACACACATACAGCCAGACATATACACACATACAGCCAGACATATACACACATACAGCCAGACATATACACACATACAGCTAGACATATACACACATACAGCCAGACATATACACACATACAGCCAGACATATACACACATACAGCCAGACATATACACACATACAGCCAGACATATGCACACATACAGCTAGACATATACACACATACAGCTAGACATATACACACATACAGCTAGACATATGCACACATACAGCTAGACATATACACACATACAGCCAGACATATACACACATACAGCTAGACATATACACACATACAGCTAGACATATACACACATACAGCCAGGCATATACACACATACAGCCAGACATATACACACATACAGCCAGACATATACACACATACAGCTAGACATATACACACATACAGCTAGACATATACACACATACAGCCAGACATATACACACATACAGCCAGACATATACACACATACAGCCAGACATATACACACATACAGCCAGACATATACACACATACAGCTAGACATATACACACATACAGCTAGACATATACACACATACAGCTAGACATATGCACACATACAGCTAGACATATACACACATACAGCCAGACATATACACACATACAGCTAGACATATACACACATACAGCTAGACATATACACACATACAGCCAGACATATACACACATACAGCCAGACATATACACACATACAGCCAGACATATACACACATACAGCCAGACATATACACACATACAGCTAGACATATACACACATACAGCTAGACATATACACACATACAGCTAGACATATGCACACATACAGCCAGACATATACACACATACAGCCAGACATATACACACATACAGCCAGACATATACACACATACAGCCAGACATATACACACATACAGCTAGACATATACACACATACAGCTAGACATATACACGGTAGTAATTCTGTATTGTGTCCTGTGTGTAGATGTGCTGCGTTTTGACAACACCTACAGCGTGCTGCAGTCGAAGAAGATCAGCTACACTGTCAATGTTCTACTGCCAGACGGACAGACACAGAGCCCTAGGAGTATCAGAGGGGATGGACGGCTGGAGTAACACACACACAACACACACACACACACACACACGTACTGACAGACAGACACAGAGCCCTAGGAGTATCAGAGGGGATGGACGGCTGGAGTAACACACACACACAACACACAACACACACTGACAGACAGACACAGAGCCCTAGGAGTATCAGAGGGGATGGACGGCTGGAGTAACACACACACAACACACACACACACACACACACGTACTGACAGACAGACACAGAGCCCTAGGAGTATCAGAGGGGATGGACGGCTGGAGTAACACACACACACAACACACAACACACACTGACAGACAGACACAGAGCCCTAGGAGTATCAGAGGGGATGGACGGCTGGAGTAACACACACACACACACACACACACACACACGTACTGACAGACAGACACAGAGCCCTAGGAGTATCAGAGGGGATGGACGGCTGGAGTAACACACACACAACACACACACACACACACTAACAGACAGACACAGAGCCCTAGGAGTATCAGAGGGGATGGACGGTTGGAGTAACACACACACACGTACTGACAGACAGACACAGAGCCCCAGGAGAGAGGGGCCACACACATGCCCACACACAAACACGAATATGAGATCTGGGGTAGTGAAGATAGCAATGTAGAGTATACAGTGCAGTTTAAACACCTCTGTTCTCAGTTATGAGCATTAGCTATTATGACAGGACATTTTCCAATGCTTTTCTAGAAAAAAGGATCTGTACAAGCATTTTGTACACGAGTCACGTTGGGTTTGAGTTAGAACTATACGTCTTTGTTTTATAGTATTGTGTGAATGGAAGACAGTTTTCAGCACAGAAAAGACACTTTGTTATATCGGCTACATTAGTTCAATGTAAAAAGACAAACGGTGCATGTGGAAGGAATGAAGGAATGATTATGAAGTGGAGCAATGAATATGGTTTTGTGTTTTCACTAACGATGCTTCTTATGAACAGTTTCATTAACAATTGTATTAATTGACAGCCGATAGATACATATCTTTATTGGTTTTTACTATTATAGCAACCCAAAGAGAGGATTCTTACACAATGTTAAGATGCACTCATTGTCAATGGGTGGTTTTAATAGATCAGTCATTCTAGAAAGACTATCTCATGATCTTAAAATATTTATTTTCAAAATGCAAGTTGAATACTGAAAATGTTTAAGATGTTTCTTGACTTCAAATTTTGTAGTATCATGACATTTTAAATGTTCTTGTACCATGATTATTTTTTTGAAGAATAAATGTTATTTGACTGCGCTATTTTAAAAGCGCTGCCCAATCAGGGATATTCTGTTTTTGTCCACTAGATGGCAATATAAGATCGCATAAAAACTACTATCATTGGATAAAACACAGTATCGTGTTATTGTTACGTAGGTCTAGGTCACGGAAAAGTCATAGGATTTAAAAGAAATTATAGATCAGCAGAGAATTAAGTCACATCTACCTCACTAGGCTACTACACGGTGACATATTTAAAACTGGTACGCACAAATTGAATAGCCTTAAGCATAGGTTTATTTTTTTTATTAGAGATTAGATTATTTCAATCATTACGCTAGCCATTTATCCTAAATTGTTTTATTATTCATATTTTAGTCTGTTTAAAAATGCACGTGGAGCATAGACTTTAACACGTTTTATGATTTGTTGTCCACCCTTTGTTTTTGACCCATCCATCCCTTAAGAGATTGAGAGACTATCAGCTCATAGTCACATCTACCAGTGACCGCCGGCGGTGAGTTGCATCAGTAACACTGACTGCAACTGTCTCAGTGACACGAATGACCATCGACTATCCATCTGCTTTGCCACTGAGCACAGACGTTACCACATCATGCACATCTTTGGTTTGGTTGAGTGGTCTTCAACCCTGAATCCAATCTAATAAACAACACCTTTTAGACTGTCTTTTGGTAAAGGGTCTTTTAAATTGAGATTTAGTGACACTGGCCTTCACATAATACCCCATAATGTCAAAGTGGAATTATGTTTTTTTAATATATTTTTTTCTTCAAATTAATAAAAAATGAATAGCTGCAATGTCTCAGGGAAGTTTTTCCAATGCCTCACAAAGAAGGGCGCTGATTGGTAAATGGGTAAAAAAAATTGATATTGAACATTATTTTGAGCAAGTTATTCATTGGCTGGTGTATCAATACACCCGGTAAATAGAAAGATACAAGGGTACTTCCTAACTCAGTTGCCGGAGAGGGATTTCACCATGAGGCCAATGGTGACTTTAAAACAGTTATAGACTTTAATGGCTGTGATAGGAGAAAACGGAGGGTGGATCAACAATATTGTATTTACTCCACAATATTAACTTAAATGACAGAGTGAAAAGAAAGAAGCCTGTACAGAATAAAAATATTCCAAAACATGCATCCTTTTGGCAATAAAGTAAAATTTTTAAATAATGACAAAGAAATTAACTTTATGTCCTGAATACAAAGCTTTATGTTTGGGGCAAATCCAACACACACATCACTGAGTACCAGTCTTCATATTTTCAAGCATGGTGGTGATTGCATCAGGTTATGGGTATGCTTGTCATTGGCAAGGACTAGGGATTTTTGGGGGATAAAAAGCAACGGAGTAGAACTAAGCACAGGCAAAGTAAGTCCTAGAGGAAAATCTGGTTCAGTCTGTTTTCCAACAGACACTAGAAGACAAATTCTCCTTTCAGCAAGACAATAACCTAAAACACAAAGCCAAATATACACTGGAGTTGCATACCAAGACGACATTGAATGTTCCTGAGTGGCCTAGTTACAGCTTGACTTGGCTGTCTAGCAATGATCAACAACCAACTTCAGAGCTTGAAGAATTAAAAAAGAATAATGTGCAGATATTGCACAATCCATAAGTGCAAAAGACTTACCCAGAAAAACTCACAGCTGTAATCGCTGCCAAAGGTGTGACTCAGGGGTGTGGATACTTATGTAAATGTGATATTTCTGTATGTCATTTTCAATAGATTTGATAAAAAATTATAAAAACATGTTTTCACTTTGTGTGTAGATGGGTGTGAGAGAAAAATCTATTTAATCCATTTTCAATTCAGGCTGTAACACAACAAAATGTGGAAGTCAAGGGTTAGGGAGGATGGTTCATAATAATGGCTGGAACGGAGTCAATGGAATAACATCAAACACATGGAAACCATGTGTTTAATGTTTTTGATACTATCCCACCAATTCCACTCCAGCCATTACCACGAGCCCGTCCTCCCAAATGAAGGTGCCACCAACCTCCTGTGCTGAACCCCAACAGGATGTTACACACGTGTATGGCTTTACCTGCCGTGCCCGATAGGCGGTGCTTTAGGGTTATTATGGTAATAGGAGCGGGGCTGGAGGGGGATGAGTAGTGACGTCAGCACCCAGGTCGCCAGCACAGTCAAACAAACATGGCGACAGAATGGAGCGGGCAGCAAGGCTACATTCTGACTCTAATCGTTTTCCTTTGGAGTGCGGTGGGGGGACGCACCATAACAGCCACTTCAAGTGTCCGCAGCAGCGGGAGCCAGGTGCTCGGTATGCGGCTGGAGAGGAGCGACAAACCGGCCTCGACCACTGACGATGGGGTCATCCAATTAACGGAGGAGAGCACAGTGCAGCTCCGGTTCTACGGTGTGCAGCTCAACTCGGGCACCTGGGCTCAGATCCGCTTCACAGAACGAGGGGATGGGAGCGAGGATGGGGGAAACAATAACATTATTGACGACACACCTAACAGCACTTGTGTTGATTTCACAAAAGACTTCAGCATCGCAAACTACATGAACATCAGTAGCCGGGGGACCACGGGGGTACTCAAAATAAACATTAAGCCGCTTCGTAAGAGCGAGCCGCACAAGGAGTACGGGCTGTGCATCAGGAGTTTGGCTGATGGTAGGTGGGCTCTGCTCGGGGATAGCGACGGGAGACTGCGGGTGGTGGAGGGGGAAAAAACTCTCCTCCCCCTGTGGTTCCAGATCATCCTCATCTGCTGTCTGTTGGTGCTGTCTGGCATGTTCAGCGGTCTGAACCTGGGGCTCATGGCTCTGGACCCCATGGAGCTCCGTATAGTCCAGAGCTGTGGCTCAGAGAAGGAGAAGAAATACGCCCGCAAAATTGAGCCCATCCGCAGCAAGGGGAACTACCTTCTCTGTTCTCTGTTGCTTGGCAACGTCTTGGTCAATACCACACTCACCATCCTCCTGGATGACCTGATAGGCTCTGGGCTGGGCGCTGTGGTCGCCTCCACAGTGGGTATTGTGATTTTCGGTGAGATAGTCCCCCAGGCGCTGTGTTCTCGCCACGGGCTGGCGGTGGGCGCCAACACCATCCAGGTGACCAAGTTCTTCATGTTGCTCACCTTCCCCCTCTCCTTCCCCGTCAGCAAGCTCCTAGACGTACTCCTAGGCCAGGAGATCGGCACTGTGTATAACCGCGAGAAGCTGGTGGAGATGCTCAGGGTGACGGAACCGTACAACGACCTGGTCAAAGAGGAGCTCAACATGATCCAAGGAGCTCTGGAACTCCGGAATAAGACGGTGGAGAGCGTGATGACTCCTCTGGCCCACTGCTTCATGATCCAGAACGACGCGGTCCTCGACTTCAACACCATGTCAGAGATCATGGAGAGCGGCTACACACGTATCCCCGTGTTCGATGACGAGCGCTCCAACATCGTGGATATCCTGTATGTGAAGGACCTGGCGTTCGTGGACCCTGACGACTGCACCACCCTGAAGACCATCACCAAGTTCTACAACCACCCGGTCCACTTTGTGTTCCACGACACACGGCTGGACTCCATGCTAGAAGAGTTCAAGAAAGGTGTGTATATCTGGAGGGACGGGGGAAGCATGTGTCATACATCACCATATTTACATACATGGTTGATGTATGGAAAAGTATTTATAATGCATCCGTCACTCCCCATAATTAATACACTCACACACACACACACACTCACACACTCACACACACACACACTCACACTGACACTCACACACACTCACACTCACACTCACACTGACACTCACACACTGACACAGAGACAGATGTGCCCCTGGCTGTATTGATGTGTGTATCGATGAGTGGAATATCTCAACCCAGTTGTCATGGCAGGGAACAAATGTGACACATCACAATCTAGGGGTCATCAACTCTGTCTCTGGATAGCTACAGGGAATAGGTTTTTGTTCTGCACTATTCTGCACTATTCACACCTGGTTGATTAGTTGAATCAGCTGTGTTAGTGCTGGCCTGGAACAGAAGTCTGTACCTATAACTCTCCAGGAACTTTTCCATAATTAGTTATTGGTCCATTCTGTTGTCATTTCAGTTCTGTTGTCATTTAGGATAGTAGGGCCACACGGGGGAGAGCATTAGGCTAGGGCTGCTATCGTCTCTCAGGCTTAGGGCTGCTATCGTCTCTCAGGCTTAGGGCTGCTATCGTCTCTCAGGCTTAGGGCTGCTATCGTCTCTCAGGCTTAGGGCTGCTATCGTCTCTCAGGCTTAGGGCTGCTATCGTCTCTCAGGCTTAGGGCTGCTATCGTCTCTCAGGCTTAGGGCTGCTATCGTCTCTCAGGCTTAGGGCTGCTATCGTCTCTCAGGCTTAGGGCTGCTATCGTCTCTCAGGCTTAGGGCTGCTATCGTCTCTCAGGCTTAGGGCTGCTATCGTCTCTCAGGCTTAGGGCTGCTATCGTCTCTCAGGCTTAGGGCTGCTATCGTCTCTCAGGCTTAGGGCTGCTATCGTCTCTCAGGCTTAGGGCTGCTATCGTCTCTCAGGCTTAGGGCTGCTATCGTCTCTCAGGCTTAGGGCTGCTATTGTCTCTCAGTCTTAGGGCTTCCGGGGCCTAGGCTAGCTAGGCTGTTGTAACCCGTCACTCAAAAGTTGTAATGTATGTTATCAACATCAAGTCATTTGATGTTGCATGCTTATAACACAACCTAGGTGGCTAACTATATGCCTAGCCAGTTAGCTGACCCAAACTACAGTTTGTATCATCGTGAGTGTGTGAAGAATGACAGATGTCACCAGCTGTCATAACTGTTTATATATATATATATATATATATATAGCCTAGGCCTTATTGTGAAGAGGGTCACCCACTCTCTGGGTGACCAGTGAGTTTAATGGATCAGTTGGGAACAGCTGAACTGTCAGTCTGGAGCTGGGGTCTCAGCTCTACTGTTAGTCTGGAGCTGGGGTCTCAGCTGTACTGTTAGTCTGGAGCTGGGGTCTCAGCTGAACTGTCAGTCTGGAGCTGGGGTCTCAGCTGAACTGTCAGTCTGGAGCTGGGGTCTCAGCTGAACTGTCAGTCTGGAGCTGGGGTCTCAGCTGAACTGTCAGTCTGGAGCTGGGGTCTCAGCTGTACTGTCAGTCTGGAGCTGGGGTCTCAGCTGTACTGTCAGTCTGGAGCTGGGGTCTCAGCTGTACTGTTAGTCTGGAGCTGGGGTCTCAGCTCTACTGTTAGTCTGGAGCTCGGTTCTCAGCTGAACTGTCAGTCTGGAGCTGGGGTCTCAGCTGTACTGTCAGTCTGGAGCTGGGGTCTCAGCTGAACTGTCAGTCTGGAGCTGGGGTCTCAGCTCTACTGTCAGTCTGGAGCTGGGGTCTCAGCTCTACTGTCAGCCTGGAGCTGGGGTCTCAGCTGAACTGTCAGCCTGGAGCTGGGGTCTCAGCTGAACTGTCAGTCTGGAGCTGGGGTCTCAGCTGTACTGTCAGTCTGGAGCTGGGGTCTCAGCTGTACTGTCAGTCTGGAGCTGGGGTCTCAGCTGTACTGTCAGTCTGGAGCTGGGGTCTCAGCTGTACTGTCAGTCTGGAGCTGGGGTCTCAGCTGTACTGTCAGTCTGGAGCTGGGGTCTCAGCTGTACTGTCAGTCTGGAGCTGGGGTCTCAGCTGTACTGTCAGTCTGGAGCTGGGGTCTCAGCTGTAGAGCAAGCTGCTGCTGCCAAAGTGCCTGTGGTGATAACAGTAAAGTGCCCCACCTGGTCCTGCAGACCCACAGGATGTGCAGGCTTTTGTTCCATCCCAACATTAACACATGAGTAAGGTTGGGGACAAGGTATGGGTGAGGGTTAAGGGTTAGTTGTTGAAGTAGCCTTGTATCTGTGGTTAGACAGCATGGTGACCTAGTGGAGGGATAGTGACAGGCCAGTGCTGATCTTCACACCACACAGACAGTCAGAGATCAAAGATGGACGACACTGACTGAGCCTAACAACCACGCATTCAGATCATCGCTGTGGCTATAATCACCGTGTGACCTCACTCTTCTGACCCACCGGTGTCTACTCTTTTCTTCATTGGCTGGAGGGTGACAGCATTGTGTGAGGTGTCAGCTGTGTTGTCAGTGGAAAGGTATACAGTACAGTGTGTGTGTTAGGTTGACTGACTCGGCCAATCAATTCCCACTGTGTGTTCGCTGTCCCTTTAACTGCAGGCTGAAAATGCAATAGGGTATATCACACTCAATATTATACATGTGACAGGGCTTGTAAAATACACAGAACAGTGTGTTCCCAACACCTGAGAGGATAAGAGGGGAGAGGGGAGGATAAGAGGGGAGAGGGGAGGATAAGAGGGGAGAGGGGAGGATAAGAGGGGAGAGGGGAGGATAAGAGGGGAGAGGGGAGGATAAGAGGGGAGAGGGGAGGATAAGAGGGGAGAGGGGAGGATAAGAGGGGAGAGGGGAGGATAAGAGGGGAGAGGGGAGGATAAGAGGGGAGAGGGGAGGATAAGAGGGGAGAGGGGAGGATAAGAGGGGAGAGGAGGGGAGGATAAGAGGGGAGAGGAGGGGAGGATAAGAGGGGAGAGGAGGGGAGGATAAGAGGGGAGAGGAGGGGAGGATAAGAGGGGAGAGGGGAGGATAAGAGGGGAGAGGAGGGGAGGATAAGAGGGGAGAGGAGGGGAGGATAAGAGGGGAGAGGAGGGGAGGATAAGAGGGGAGAGGAGGGGAGGATAAGAGGGGAGAGGAGGGGAGGATAAGAGGGGAGAGGAGGGGAGGATAAGAGAGGAGAGGAGGGGAGAGGAGGAGAAATAGTAAACCAGGAGAGGGATTACCCCCTTCTGTCTCTCTATCCCCATCCCCCTTTCTTGTATGGACTTCGAGCTTAAAGAGAGGAGGACTGGGGGAAGAACCAGAGATCAGAACAGACTCGAGGGGGAGGAGTGATGTTATGTGTACTGTATATAGTGAGTTACATAAGTAGACTACCCCCAGTACCCAGGAACCAGGAACAGTCTCTCCTCTCAATATTCAGATATTCCACAACTCCATTGACTCCAGCTGATTGACCCCCTGACTGACTGACCCCAGTACTGACTGACTGACTGACTACAGGACTGACTGACCCCAGTAGTGACAGACTGACCCCAGTAGTGACAGACTGACCCCAGTAGTGACAGACTGACCCCAGTAGTGACAGACTGACCCCAGTAGTGACAGACTGACCCCAGTAGTGACAGACTGACCCCAGTAGTGACAGACTGACCCCAGTAGTGACAGACTGACCCCAGTAGTGACAGACTGACCCCAGTAGTGACTGACTGACCCCAGTAGTGACTGACTGACCCCAGTAGTGACTGACTGACCCCAGTAGTGACTGACTGACCCCAGTAGTGACTGACTGACCCCAGTAGTGACTGACTGACCCCAGTAGTGACTGACTGACCCCAGTAGTGACTGACTGACTGACCCCAGTAGTGACTGACTGACTGACCCCAGTAGTGACTGACTGACTGACCCCAGTAGTGACTGACTGACTGACCCCAGTAGTGACTGACTGACTGACCCCAGTAGTGACTGACTGACTGACCCCAGTAGTGACTGACTGACTGACCCCAGTAGTGACTGACTGACTGACCCCAGTAGTGACTGACTGACTGACCCCAGTAGTGACTGACTGACTGACCCCAGTAGTGACTGACTGACTGACCCCAGTAGTGACTGACTGACTGACCCCAGTAGTGACTGACTGACTGACCCCAGTAGTGACTGACTGACTGACCCCAGTAGTGACTGACTGACTGACCCCAGTAGTGACTGACTGACTGACCCCAGTAGTGACTGACTGACTGACCCCAGTAGTGACTGACTGACTGACCCCAGTAGTGACTGACTGACTGACCCCAGTACTGACTGACTGACTGACCCCAGTACTGACTGACTGACTGACCCCAGTACTGACTGACTGACTCCAGTACTGACTGACTGACCCCAGTACTGACTGACTGACACCAGTACTGACTGACTGACTGACACCAGTACTGACTGACTGACTGACACCAGTACTGACTGACTGACACCAGTACTGACTGACTGACACCAGTACTGACTGACTGACTGACACCAGTACTGACTGACTGACTGACTACAGGACTGACTGACTGACCCCAGTAGTGACAGACTGACCCCAGTAGTGACAGACTGACCCCAGTAGTGACAGACTGACCCCAGTAGTGACTGACTGACCCCAGTAGTGACTGACTGACCCCAGTAGTGACTGACTGACCCCAGTAGTGACTGACTGACCCCAGTAGTGACTGACTGACCCCAGTAGTGACTGACTGACCCCAGTACTGACTGATTGACTACAGTACTGACTGACTGACTGATTAACTGACCCCAGTACTAACTGACTGATTAACTGACCCCAGTACTGACTGACTGATTAACTGACCCCAGTACTGACTGACTGACTACAGTACTGACTGACTGACTAACTGACCCCAGTATTGACTGACTAACTGACCCCAGGACTGACTGACTGACTGACCCCAGTACTGACTGACTGACTGACTGATTAACTGACCCCAGTACTGACTGACTGACCCCAGTACTGACTGACTGACCCCAGTACTGACTGACTGACTGATTAACTGACCCCAGTACTGACTGACTGATTAACTGACCCCAGTACTGACTGACTGATTAACTGACCCCAGTACTGACTGACTGATTGTCCCCAGTACCGACTGACTGACTGACCCCAGTACTGACTGACTGATTGTCCCCAGTACCGACTGACTGACTGATTGTCTCCAGTACCGACTGACTGACTGATTGTCCCCAGTACTGACTGACTGACTGATTGTCCCCAATACCGACTGACTGACTGATTGTCCCCAGTACCGACTGACTGACTGATTGTCCCCAATACCGACTGAATGACTGATTGTCCCCAATACCGACTGACTGACTGATTGTCCCCAATACCGACTGACTGACTGATTGTCCCCAGTACCGACTGACTGACTGATTGTCCCCAGTACCGACTGACTGACTGATTGTCCCCAGTACCGACTGACTGACTGATTGTCCCCAGTACCGACTGACTGACTGATTGTCCCCAGTACTGACTGTCTGATTGACCCCAGTACTGACTGATCTTGGTATTTTCTGCTTCTTGGTGTTGTGGGTTCTGGTCTTGACTCTATCTCTGGTGTTCACCCTTCTAGGTAAATCTCACCTGGCCATCGTTCAGAAGGTGAACAACGAGGGGGAGGGGGATCCCTTCTACGAGGTGCTGGGATTGGTCACCTTGGAGGATGTCATCGAGGAGATCATCAAATCAGAGATACTGGACGAGTCCGATCTTTATAGTGAGTCAACATCAACCAACCCTGATTTAAACTACACAGGGACAATGGATCAGTCCAGAGTCAATTTACTTCTTCTGGAGTGTAATGAGTTAAATTATGGATGGCAATTGGTTAACACAACTCCTGGAGATCAACCCTCCTGCAGGATTTGTTTCCAACCCTGTTCTAACACATCTGATTCTACGAAGCAGCTTCTCCTCAGGACCTTGACTAACTGAATCGTGTGTTCAAGTGTAGGGCTGGAGCAAAAGCCTACCTATCAGCTCTTCAGGAGTTGTGTTGTATTGAAACAGAGGCTGCGTTGCAATTTCCCAACATCTCCTTCAGAATGCCAACCCCTCCACCAATTTCATACTGTCATCTCCCCTCTATCACTGTGTCCCATCTCATTTCAGAATGGTCAACAGAAAAATACATAAAGAGAACGAAGCTCCCATCCTCCTAAAAAAATGTTTGTGTGGATAGTGAATTCACTCGTGGTAAACATGGCTGTTGTCATTTTCCCTCTATCCTCTCTTCCTATTTTCTCTCTCTCTCTCAACTCTCTTTCTCTCTCTACTCTCTACTTTCTCTCTCTCTCTCTCGACTCTCTCTTTCTCTCTACTCTCTACTTTCTCTCTCTCTCTCTCGACTCTCTCTTTCTCTCTACTCTCTACTTTCTCTCTCTACTCTCTCTTTCTCTCTACTCTCTACTTTCTCTCTCTACTCTCTCTCTCTCTCTACTCTCTCTCTCTCTCGACTCTCTCTTTCTCTCTACTCTCTACTCTTTCTCTCTCTCTACTCTTTCTCTCTCTCTACTCTCTCTCTCTCTACTCTCTCTCTCTCGACTCTCTCTTTCTCTCTACTCTCTACTTTCTCTCTCTCTCTACTCTCTACTTTCTCTCTACTCTCTACTTTCTCTCTCTCTCTACTCTCTCTCTCTCTCTACTCTCTCTCTCTCTCTCGACTCTCTCTTTCTCTCTACTCTCTACTTTCTCTCTCTCTCTACTCTACTTTCTCTCTACTCTCTACTTTTACTCTCTATTTTCTCTCTCTACTCTCTATTTTCTCTCTCTACTCGTTCTCTCTCTCTACTCGTTCTCTCGCTCTACTCGTTCTCTCTCTCTACTCTTTCTCTCTTTTACTCTCTCTCTCCACTCTCTCTCTACTTTCTCTCTACTCTTTCGCTCTCTACTCTCTTTCTACTCTCTATTTTCTCTCTCTACTCTCTATTTCTCTCTACTCGTTCTCTCTCTCTACTCTTTCTCTCTACTCTCTCTCTCTACTCTCTCTCTACTCTTTCTCTCTCTCTACTTTCTCTCTACTCTCTCTACTCTTTCTCTCTCTACTCTCTCTACTCTTTCTCTCTCTACTATTTCTCTCTCTCTACTCTTTCTCTCTCTACTCTTTCTCTCTCTCTCTACTTTCTCTCTACTCTCTCTACTCTTTCTCTCTCTCTCTACGTTCTCTCTACTCTCTCTACGTTCTCTCTACTCTCTCTACTCTTTCTCTCTCTCTACTCTTTCTCTCTCTCTACTCTTTCTCTCTCTCTACTCTTTCTTTCTTCTCTCTCTACTCTTTCTCTCTCTACTTTGTCTCTACTCTCTCTACTCTTTCTCTCTCTACTTTGTCTCTACTCTTTCTCTCTCTACTTTGTCTCTACTCTTTCTCTCTATCTACTCTTTCTCTCTCTCTCTACTCTCTCTCTACTCTTTCTCTCTCTCTACTTTCTCTCTACTCTATCTACTCTTTCTCTCTCTCTACTTTCTCTCTACTCTATCTACTCTTTCTCTCTCTCTACTTTGTCTCTACTCTCTCTACTCTTTCTCTCTCTACTCTTTCTCTCTCTACTCTTTCTCTCTCTCTACTTTCTCTCTACTCTCTCTACTCTTTCTCTCTCTCTACTTTCTCTCTACTCTCTCTACTCTTTCTCTCTCTACTCTTTCTCTCTCTACTCTTTCTCTCTCTACTCTTTCTCTCTCTCTACTCTTTATTTCTTCTCTCTCTACTCTTTCTCTCTCTACTTTGTCTCTACTCTCTCTACTCTTTCTCTCTCTACTTTGTCTCTACTCTTTCTCTCTCTACTTTGTCTCTACTCTTTCTCTCTCTCTACTCTTTCTCTCTCTCTACTCTTTCTCTCTCTCTCTACTCTTTCTCTACTCTCTCTCTACTCTTTCTCTCTCTCTACTCTTTCTCCACTCTCTCTCTCTACTTTCTCTCTCTACTCTTTTTCTCTCTTCTCTCTTTCTCTCCTCTTTCTCTACTCTCTCTCTTTCTCTACTCTCTTTCTCTCTACTCTTTCTCTCTCTCTACTCTTTCTTTCTTCTCTCTCCACTTTGTCTCTACTCTCTCTACTCTTTCTCTCTCTACTTTGTCTCTACTCTTTCTCTCTCTACTTTGTCTCTACTCTTTCTCTCTCTCTACTCTTTCTCTACTCTCTCTCTCTACTCTTTCTCTCTCTCTACTCTTTCTCTACTCTCTCTCTCTACTTTCTCTCTCTACTCTTTTTCTCTACTCTCTCTACTCTTTCTCTCTCTTCTCTCTTTCTCTCCTCTTTCTCTACTCTCTCTCTTTCTCTACTCTCTCTTTCTCTCTACTCTCTCTCTCGACTCTCTTTCTGTCTCTACTGTCTTTCTCTCCTCTCTCCAGCTGACAATAGGAACAGAAAGAAGGTGGACCCTAACAAGAGAATGCGTGACTTCTCTGCCTTTAAGCACACCGAGAACGAGTGCAGGGTGAAGATCTCTCCTCAACTGATGCTGGCTGCTCATCGCTTCCTGGCTACAGGTGAGTTGACTATCACCTGACAGGAAGTAGCTAGTAGTAAACACTTTTACTATAGTACCATGGTATTATAGTTAAGAAGTTAACACAGGTCAACCAGATGTCATGGCATTTCAGTGGAGATTTGTCGGTTACACTTGTCCTAAAGCCTGAAGGTAGAACGCGTTAACTTGTTATAAGCATTTATGAGACTTTATAATGTCATTAAAAAAAGTCATCTCTATATATCAACAGAATTGTTGGTGTTTAGTCAGGATGATGTTGAGATGATTAGACATCATAATGGGTCATACATCCTCATAACAAGTCTTACAGCATCCAACTGCATCGTGTTCATGTCTTCTACACTTCTACAGCCTTTACTGTGACAGGTCTGAATTGATGGTACAATCTGTAAGTGATTTGTGGGTGTGTGTCTCCCCCCATCAGAGGTGAGTCTGTTCAGTCCCAGTCAGGTCACTGAGAAGGTATTACTGAGGATTCTGAGGCACCCTGACGTCATTCAGGAGATCAAGTTCAACGACAGCGACAAGCGCTCTGCTCTGCACTACATCTACCAGAGAGGCAAACCTGTCGACTACTTCATACTCATTCTGCAGGTACACAGAACATGCAAACGTACAGTCACACACACGTAGTCCAACATGTACAAACTTCAACACCAATGCAATATCTCTCCTCATCTTCCAGGTAGACGGCTCACTCACAGCTTTAAACACACACACAGACTGGATTAAGGTCAACAGTGTGATTCCTGTGGTGTGACTCAGGCTATTGGCTTTAGCTCTTTAAGTGTACTTGAGCACAGTGTATATATGGGTGGGTGTGTCAGATGACTTCATGTGAAGCTTCCTGGGGGGCAGACCAGACCTTCACTAATTGATCCCTCTTATGTAAGGAGAGACTGAGGGGGGAAGGGGAGAGAAAGACAGAAGAGGGGAGCAAGGAAGGGGGGGAGAAGGAGAGTAGAGAAGACGTGACTAGAGTCAGGTGGAAAGGTAAAGGAAGGAGAGGAGACAGAATGGGTCGAAGAGAGCGAGGATTGGAAAGGGGGGGAAAGTGGAATGATAATTGAAGAGGGGAGAGACCATGTGTTTCTGCTCCCACTGCCAGTGAACTAGCATCATCTAATCCCTCCCCTGTTCTCCTCTCCTCCCCTGTTCCCCTCTCCTCTCCTCCCCTGTTCTCCTCTCCTCCCCTGTTCCCCTCTCCTCCCCTGTTCCCCTCTCCTCTCCTCCCCTGTTCCACTCTCCTCCCCTGTTCCACTCTCCTCCCCTGTTCTCCTCTCGTCCCCTGTTCTCCACTCGTCCCCTGTTCTCCTCTCGTCCCCTGTTCCCCTCTCCTCCCCTGTTCCCCTCTCCTCCCCTGTTCCCCTCTCCTCCCCTGTTCCACTCTCCTCCCCTGTTCCCCTCTCCTCTCCTCCCCTGTTCCACTCTCCTCCCCTGTTCTCCTCTCCTCCCCTGTTCCCCTCTCCTCCCCTGTTCCCCTCTCCTCCCCTGTTCCACTCTCCTCCCCTGTCCCCCTCTCCTCCCCTGTTCTCCTCTCTTCCCCTGTTCCACTCTCCTCCCCTGTTCCCCTCTCCTCTCCTCCCCTGTTCCACTCTCCTCCCCTGTTCTCCTCTCGTCCCCTGTTCTCCTCTCGTCCCCTGTTCTCCTCTCGTCCCCTGTTCTCCTCTCCTCCCCTGTTCCACTCTCCTCCCCTGTTCCACTCTCCTCCCCTGTTCCACTCTCCTCCCCTGTTCTCCTCTCCTCCCCTGTTCTCCTCTCCTCCCCTGTTCTCCTCTCCTCCCCTGTTCTCCTCTCCTCCCCTGTTCTCCTCTCCTCCCCTGTTCTCCTCTCCTCCCCTGTTCTCCTCTCCTCCCCTGTTCTCCTCTCCTCCCCTGTTCCACTCTCCTCCCCTGTTCCACTCTCCTCCACTGTTCCACTCTCCTCCCCTGTTCTCCTCTCCTCCTCTCCTCCCCTGTTCCCCTCTCCTCCCCTGTTCCCCTCTCCTCCCCTGTTCCCCTCTCCTCCCCTGTTCCCCTCTCCTCCCCTGTTCCCCTCTCCTCCCCTGTTCCCCTCTCCTCCCCTGTTCCCCTCTCCTCCCCTGTTCCACTCTCCTCCCCTGTTCCCCTCTCCTCCCCTGTTCCACTCTCCTCCCCTGTTCCACTCTCCTCTCCTCCCCTGTTCCCCTCTCCTCCCCTGTTCCCCACTCCTCCCCTGTTCCCCCCTCCTCCCCTGTTCCCCTCCCCTGTTCCACTCTCCTCCCCTGTTCCACTCTCCTCCCCTGTTCTCCTCTCGTCCCCTGTTCTCCTCTCCTCCCCTGTTCTCCTCCCCTCCCCTGTTCCCCTCTCCTCCCCTGTTCCCCTCTCCTCCCCTGTTCTCCTCTCCTCCCCTGTTCTCCTCTCCTCCCCTGTTCCACTCTCCTCCCCTGTTCCACTCTCCTCCCCTGTTCCACTCTCCTCCCCTGTTCTCCTCTCGTCCCCTGTTCTCCTCTCCTCCCCTGTTCTCCTCCCCTCCCCTGTTCCCCTCTCCTCCCCTGTTCCCCTCTCCTCCCCTGTTCTCCTCTCCTCCCCTGTTCTCCTCTCCTCCCCTCCTCCCCTGTTCCCCTCTCCTCCCCTGTTCCCCTCTCCTCCCCTGTTCCCCTCTCCTCCCCTGTTCCCCTCGCCCCTGTTCCCCTGTTCCCCTCTCCTCCCCTGTTCTACTCTCCTCCCCTGTTCCCCTCTCCTCCCCTGTTCCACTCTCCTCCCCTGTTCTCCTCTCGTCCCCTGTTCTCCTCTCGTCCCCTGTTCTCCTCTCGTCCCCTGTTCTCCTCCCCTCCCCTGTTCCCCTCTCCTCCCCTGTTCCCCTCTCCTCCCCTGTTCTCCTCTCCTCCCCTGTTCTCCTCTCCTCCCCTCCTCCCCTGTTCCCCTCTCCTCCCCTGTTCCCCTCTCCTCCCCTGTTCCCCTCGCCCCTGTTCCCCTGTTCCCCTCTCCTCCCCTGTTCCACTCTCCTCCACTGTTCCACTCTCCTCCCCTGTTCCCCTCTCCTCCCCTCCTCCCCTGTTCCCCTCTCCTCCCCTGTTCCCCTCTCCTCCCCTGTTCCCCTCTCCTCCCCTGTTCCCCTCTCCTCCCCTGTTCCCCTCTCCTCCCCTGTTCCCCTCTCCTCCCCTGTTCCTCTCCTCCCCTGTTCCCCTCTCCTCCCCTCCTCCCCTGTTCCCCTCTCCTCCCCTGTTCCCCTCTCCTCCCCTGTTCCCCTCTCCTCCCCTGTTCCCCTCTCCTCCCCTGTTCCCCTCTCCTCCCCTGTTCCTCTCCTCCCCTGTTCCTCTCCTCCCCTGTTCCTCTCCTCCCCTGTTCCCCTCTCCTCCCCTGTTCCTCTCCTCCCCTGTTCCCCTCTCCTCCCCTGTTCCACTCTCCTCCCCTGTTCCCCTCTCCTCCCCTGTTCCTCTCCTCCCCTGTTCCCCTCTCCTCCCCTGTTCCACTCTCCTCCCCTGTTCCCCTCTCCTCTCCTCCCCTGTTCCCCACTCCTCCCCTGTTCCCCTCTCCTCCCCTGTTCCACTCTCCTCCCCTGTTCCACTCTCCTCCCCTGTTCTCCTCTCCTCCCCTGTTCTCCTCTCCTCCCCTGTTCCCCTCTCCTCCCCTGTTCCCCTCTCCTCCCCTGTTCTCCTCTCCTCCCCTGTTCTCCTCTCCTCCCCTCCTCCCCTGTTCCCCTCTCCTCCCCTGTTCCCCTCTCCTCCCCTGTTCCCCTCGCCCCTGTTCCCCTGTTCCCCTCTCCTCCCCTGTTCCACTCTCCTCCCCTGTTCCCCTCTCCTCCCCTGTTCCCCTCTCCTCCCCTGTTCCCCTCTCCTCCCCTGTTCCCCACTCCTCCCCTGTTCCCTTCTCCTCCCCTGTTCCCTTCTCCTCCCCTGTTCCCCTCTCCTCCCCTGTTCTCCTCTCCTCCCCTGTTCTCCTCTCCTCCCCTGTTCCACTCTCCTCCCCTGTTCCCACCTCCTCCCCTGTTCTCCTCTCGTCCCCTGTTCTCCTCTCCTCCCCTGTTCTCCTCTCCTCCCCTGTTCCCCTCTCCTCCCCTGTTCCCCTCTCCTCCCCTGTTCCCCTCTCCTCCCCTGTTCCCCTCTCCTCCCCTGTTCCACTCTCCTCCCCTGTTCCACTCTCCTCCCCTGTTCCACTCTCCTCCCCTGTTCCACTCTCCTCCACTGTTCCACTCTCCTCCCCTGTTCTCCTCTCCTCCCCTCCTCCCCTGTTCCCCTCTCCTCCCCTGTTCCCCTCTCCTCCCCTGTTCCCCTCTCCTCCCCTGTTCCCCTCTCCCCTGTTCCCCTGTTCCCCTCTCCTCCCCTGTTCCACTCTTTTCCCCTGTTCCCCTCTCCTCCCCTGTTCCCCTCTCCTCCCCTGTTCCCCACTCCTCCCCTGTTCCCCACTCCTCCCCTGTTCCCCTCTCCTCCCCTGTTCCCCTCTCCTCCCCTGTTCCCCTCTCCTCCCCTGTTCCCCTCTCCTCCCCTGTTCCCCTCTCCTCTCCTCCCCTGTTCCCCTCTCCTCCCCTGTTCCCCTCTCCTCCCCTGTTCTCCTCTCCTCCCCTGTTCTCCTCTCCTCCCCTGTTCTCCTCTCCTCCCCTGTTCTCCTCTCCTCCCCTGTTCCCCTCTCCTCCCCTGTTCTCCTCTCCTCCCCTGTTCCCCTCTCCTCCCCTGTTCCCCTCTCCTCCCCTGTTCCCCTCGCCCCTGTTCCCCTGTTCCCCTCTCCTCCCCTGTTCTCCTCTCCTCCCCTGTTCCCCTCTCCTCCCCTGTTCCACTCTCCTCCCCTGTTCCCCACTCCTCCCCTGTTCCCTTCTCCTCCCCTGTTCCCTTCTCCTCCCCTGTTCCCCTCTCCTCCCCTGTTCCCCTCTCCTCCCCTGTTCCACTCTCCTCCCCTGTTCCACTCTCCTCCCCTGTTCCCACCTCCTCCCCTGTTCTCCTCTCGTCCCCTGTTCTCCTCTCCTCCCCTGTTCTCCTCTCCTCCCCTGTTCCCCTCTCCTCCCCTGTTCCACTCTCCTCCCCTGTTCCACTCTCCTCCCCTGTTCCACTCTCCTCCCCTGTTCCCCTCTCCTCCACTGTTCCACTCTCCTCCCCTGTTCTCCTCTCCTCCCCTCCTCCCCTGTTCCCCTCTCCTCCCCTGTTCCCCTCTCCTCCCCTCCTCCCCTGTTCCCCTCTCCTCCCCTCCTCCCCTGTTCCCCTCTCCTCCCCTGTTCCCCTCTCCTCCCCTGTTCCCCTCTCCTCCCCTGTTCCCCTCTCCTCCCCTGTTCCCCTCTCCTCCCCTGTTCCCCTCTCCCCTGTTCCCCTGTTCCCCTCTCCTCCCCTGTTTCCACTCTACTCCCCTGTTCCCCTCTCCTCCCCTGTTCCCTTCTCCTCCCCTGTTCCCCTCTCCTCCCCTGTTCTCCTCTCCTCCCCTGTTCCACTCTCCTCCCCTGTTCCCACCTCCTCCCCTGTTCTCCTCTCGTCCCCTGTTCTCCTCTCCTCCCCTGTTCTCCCTCTCCTCCCCTGTTCCCCTCTCCTCCCCTGTTCCCCTCTCCTCCCCTGTTCCCCTCTCCTCCCCTGTTCCCCTCTCCTCCCCTGTTTCCACTCTCCTCCCCTGTTCCACTCTCCTCCCCTGTTCCACTCTCCTCCACTGTTCCACTCTCCTCCCCTGTTCTCCTCTCCTCCCCTCCTCCCCTGTTCCCCTCTCCTCCCCTGTTCCCCTCTCCTCCCCTGTTCCCCTCTCCTCCCCTGTTCCCCTCTCCCCTGTTCCCCTGTTCCCCTCTCCTCCCCTGTTCCACTCTTCCTCCCCTGTTCCCCTCTCCTCCCCTGTTCCCCTCTCCTCCCCTGTTCCCCACTCCTCCCCTGTTCCCCACTCCTCCCCTGTTCCCCTCTCCTCCCCTGTTCCCCTCTCCTCCCCTGTTCCCCTCTCCTCCCCTGTTCCCCTCTCCTCTCCTCCCCTGTTCCCCTCTCCTCCCCTGTTCCCCTCTCCTCCCCTGTTCTCCCTCTCCTCCCCTGTTCTCCTCTCCTCCCCTGTTCTCCTCTCCTCCCCTGTTCCTCCTCTCCTCCCCTGTTCCCCTCTCCTCCCCTGTTCTCCTCTCCTCCCCTGTTCCCCTCTCCTCCCCTGTTCCCCTCTCCTCCCCTGTTCCCCTCGCCCCTGTTCCCCTGTTCCCCTCTCCTCCCCTGTTCTCCTCTCCTCCCCTGTTCCCCTCTCCTCCCCTGTTCCACTCTCCTCCCCTGTTTCCCCACTCCTCCCCTGTTCCCTTCTCCTCCCCTGTTCCCCACTCCTCCCCTGTTCCCCACTCCTCCCCTGTTCTCCTCTCCTCCCCTGTTCCACTCTCCTCCCCTGTTCCACTCTCCTCCCCTGTTCCCACCTCCTCCCTGTTCTCCTCTCGTCCCCTGTTCTCCTCTCCTCCCCTGTTCTCCTTTCCTCCCCTGTTCCCCTCTCCTCCCTGTTCCACTCTCCTCCCCTGTTCCACTCTCCTCCCCTGTTCCCCTCTCCTCCACTGTTCCACTCTCCTCCCCTGTTCTCCTCTCCTCCCTCCTCCCCTGTTCCCCTCTCCTCCCCTGTTCCCCTCTCCTCCCCTCCTCCCCTGTTCCCCTCTCCTCCCCTCCTCCCCTGTTCCCCTCTCCTCCCCTGTTCCCCTCTCCTCCCCTGTTCCCCTCTCCTCCCCTGTTCCCCTCTCCTCCCCTGTTCCCCTCTCCTCCCCTGTTCCCCTCTCCCCTGTTCCCCTGTTCCCCTCTCCTCCCCTGTTCCACTCTACTCCCCTGTTCCCCTCTCCTCCCCTGTTCCCCTCTCCTCCCCTGTTCCCCACTCCTCCCCTGTTCCCCACTCCTCCCCTGTTCCCCTCTCCTCCCCTGTTCCCTCTCCTCCCTGTTCCCCTCTCCTCCCCTGTTCTCCTCTCCTCCCCTGTTCCACTCTCGTCCCCTGTTCCCCTCTCCTCCCCTGTTCTCCTCTCCTCCCCTGTTCTCCTCTCCTCCCCTGTTCTCCTCTCCTCCCCTGTTCTCCTCTCCTCCCCTGTTCCCCTCTCCTCCCCTGTTCCCCTCTCCTCCCCTGTTCCCCTCTCCTCCCCTGTTCTCCTCTCCTCCCCTGTTCTCCTCTCCTCCCCTGTTCCCCTCTCCTCCCCTGTTCTCCTCTCCTCCCCTGTTCTCCTCTCCTCCCCTGTTCTCCTCTCCTCCCCTGTTCTCCTCTCCTCCCCTGTTCTCCTCTCCTCCCCTGTTCTCCTCTCCTCCCCTGTTCTCCTCTCCTCCCCTGTTCTCCTCTCCTCCCCTGTTCTCCTCTCCTCCCCCTGTTCTCCTCTCCTCCCCTGTTCCCCTCTCCTCCCCTGTTCCCCTCTCCTCCCCTGTTCCCCTCTCCTCCCCTGTTCCCCTCTCCTCCCCTGTTCTCCTCTCCTCCCCTGTTCTCCTCTCCTCCCCTGTTCTCCTCTCCTCCCCTGTTCTCCTCTACTCCCCTGTTCTCCCCTCCTCCCCTGTTCTCCTTTCCTCCCCTGTTCTCCTCCCCTGTTCTCCTCCCCTGTTCCCCTCTCCTCCCCTGTTCCCCTCTCCTCCCCTGTTCCCCTCTCCTCCCCCTGTTCCCCTCTCCTCCCCTGTTCCCCTCTCCTCCCCTGTTCCCCTCTCCTCCCCCTGTTCCCCTCTCCTCCCCTGTTCCCCACTCCTCCCCTGTTCCCCACTCCTCCCCTGTTCCCCTCTCCTCCCCTGTTCCCCTCTCCTCCCCTGTTCCCCTCTCCTCCCCTGTTCCCCTCTCCTCCCCTGTTCCCCTCTCCTCCCCTGTTCCACTCTCGTCCCCTGTTCCCTCTCCTCCCCTGTTCCCCTCTCCTCCCCTGTTCTCTCTCCTCCCCTGTTCTCCTCTCCTCCCCTGTTCTCCTCTCCTCCCCTGTTCTCCTCTCCTCCCCTGTTCTCCTCTCCTCCCCTGTTCTCCTCTCCTCCCCTGTTCTCCTCTCCTCCCCTGTTCTCCTCTCCTCCCCTGTTCCCCTCTCCTCCCCTGTTCCCCTCTCCTCCCCTGTTCCCCTCTCCTCCCCTGTTCCCCTCTCCTCCCCTGTTCTCCTCTCCTCCCTGTTCTCCCCTCCTCCCTGTTCTCCTCTCCTCCCCTGTTCTCCTCCCCTGTTCTCCTCCCCTGTTCTCCTCCCCTGTTCCCCTCTCCTCCCCTGTTCCCCTCTCCTCCCCTGTTCCCCTCTCCTCCCCTGTTCCCCCCTCTCCTCTCCTCCCCTGTTCCCCTGTTCCCCCCTGTTCCCCTGTTCCCCTCTCCTCCCCTGTTCCCCTCTCCTCCCCTGTTCCCTCTCCTCCCCTGTTCCCCTCTCCTCCCCTGTTCCCCTCTCCTCCCCTGTTCCACTCTCCTCCCCTGTTCCCCTCTCCTCCCCTGTTCCACTCTCCTCCCCTGTTCCCCTCTCCTCCCCTGTTCTCCTCTCCTCCCCTGTTCTCCTCTCCTCCCCTGTTCTCCTCTCCTCCCCTGTTCTCCTCTCCTCCCCTGTCCCCTCTCCTCCCCTGTCCCCCTCTCCTCCCCTGTCCTCCTCTCCTCCCCCTGTTCCCCTCTCCTCCCCTGTTCCCCTCTCCTCCCCTGTTCTCCCCTCCTCCCCTGTTCCCCCCTCCTCCCCTGTTCCCCTCTCCTCCCCTGTTCCCCTCTCCTCTCCTCCCCTGTTCTCCTCTCCTCTCCTCCCCTGTTCTCCTCTCCTCTCCTCCCCTGTTCTCCTCTCCTCCCCTGTTCCCCTCTCCTCCCCTGTTCTCCTCTCCTCCCCTGTTCCACTGACCCTGTATTATAGCTACTGACCCTGGATCTGACCCGGTATTATAGCTACCGACCCTGGATCTGACCCGGTATATTCCGACGCTCACACTGACGCTCACACACACAGAGAGAGAGAGGGAGGGGGGGGGAGACGCTCACACTGACACACACGCACACACAGAGAGAGAGAGAGAGAGGGGGAGACGCTCACACTGAC